>NC_031771.1:48207540-48219061 GCF_001522545.3 Parus major
GCACCTTCCCCCCCCCCTTTGGAAGAGTGGTATTTGCAGTGTGCCATTTTTTCCTATGTGATTATTGTAGGAAGTACATTTCCAGTAGAAACAAAGATGACACACTAGTAAATAAACATCTGTCAGAAAGGGAATTTACATTCACTTCTTGCCTATCTGGAAATACTTTATCTTTTTACATACCTGAGAGTACCTGAGAGTCTTTCACAGATTCTAAGTAACTTTCTAAGTAATTTTCAAGATCAGCATCCAAAGACTACTTCTCCGAAGTAAATATATTTTGAATTGAAAAAGTACTGAGAGAAAGACTGATAATTTTCAGTTAAAGAAAGAAGCAATGAGGTTGTCAGAGAGCAGAAGTGTTAGAGTCCCAGTTCTTTTACATGCAAAAATAGCACTGCATTTTTTCACAGACTGGTGTCTGCAGAGTTGAAAGTTGGAAAGGTCACAGAGAAACACTTTTCTAAAAAGCTACATCTCCTTTCTTAACAGGATATCAGGCTGTCAGTATGCCAGCTTACTTCTCTTGCCTACACCACAGTATTCCTCTTTTTTTCAGTAGCTTGTAATTACTAGGTAAGCTAAAAATCTCAGTGTAGATGCTGTACCTTTTTCTAATGCATTTGGCAAGTTTCAGAATACTTTCTTCAGGGTCTGAAATCTCATCAATGTTATTTGTGATTTCAAACTCATTTCCCTTTGGAATCCTGAACTTTTTCTGTTCACAAACATATTTCTTCTACCTCTCAATTCCTTCTTCTGTGAAAGCTCTCTTCTCTCTTCTCGAAAATAATGTGATTTCTTGTGACTGCTAAACATCTGCAAAGGGAAATCAGCTGCCACAATGCTTCCACAAGGAGAAAGCTAAAAATCCCCTAAACCCCTGAAACTGTCTTGCTTGAATGCACCTACTACCTGTATCTTGATTCTCTTTCTTTCTCTCCCTCCTTCAATTCTCCTTGAAAAAACTGCCTGAGAACTTACCTTGATTTTGATGAAGTAGTCTGCAACAAGGGATTTGCTAATCTGTTCTTTTACAGTTTTCTCACTCTTGTCATTAGTTAATATAGCCCTGCCAGGTCCAGAGCAAGTTTCTGTACTTTTGTTCTGAATAACTTACAACTGTTCTCAAATTCAGTTCCTCTCTTTCATTTTCTGCAAAAGAAGCAGAATATTAAACCAAGGTGAGCACTGTGCCATAATTAATATGCAGGTGGCATTCACAGGAAGCTGCCAATATAAGACTTGATACAGTACATTTTTCCCATTAAGTTATGCCATTGTAATAGCTATCAATTAAGCAGCAGAACTAATTTCCTTCAAAGATGCTACCCCTTATTTCCTTTCCTAGGAGTAGAAGGTATTATCAAAGCCCAACAGCTTCTGCTCCAGAGAAAATCAAGCAGGTTTCAAAGCCAGGAAGTCTCACTGTAATCAAAACTAGAAAGATGTAAATGGATTCTCTAGTACTGGTGTTCTCATACAGCTAACAACCAGGGAGAGTAAACAAGCAACAGATACCATGCAGATTTAACTCTGTGAGTTGAGGTCAAATTTATCTTGGAAGCATTTTTGGCACCTGTTTTTCATGAACTGTAAATGCGTAACACATTTGTGCAACACAGTTACAAAAGATCCTTGAGTTGGCTATGGTAGTAAAGCAGTCTGGAAAGCTATACGCTCTGAACAGCTAGTTTAAAAAAATTGGGTTTTGATTCTAGAAGAAACTAATTATCTAGGGGGCAGGGAACAAAGTTGTCTGGTTTATCTTTTTTCTTTTCCATTAGGTTGGAAAGCAGAAAGATTGGAAAGCTCTTACAACAATATTGTACTTAGTATTTTTCAACATGTTTTCAGAACCATTCTGAAGCTTCAAAAGAATAAACTTGTATAGTCAGGCTCTTAATTTCCTAATCCTGAGATCACTCTTTGAAATTTACTGTGTATAAATTAAATTATTATGTTTAATAACTATATATCTCTTGTGTTGTTTTATTTAATCTAATCAGGTAAGCTAGTGCTACAGTAGGGGAAAGGAAAATATCACTAGGCATGAATCTACTTATCACAGAGTAGATATTTGAAGTTGATTGTATGGATCACTGCCTAAAATTGCAGGTCCATTTATTACATCATTTACTGACCCTTCTGCTGAGAGTTATGTGCTTTGATTGAGATTATTTAAATTTCAAATATTTAAGCAAAACAAATATTATCTTCAGGAAAATTTGTCTGACTTATGATAGCATTCATTATTTTTATGTGCTTTTTCCTATCTAGATGAATCCAATTGTAATAAACATATCAGACACTAAAATATTTATTGTTAACATTAGTATAAACATATTTATTAAAGAGTGATCATTTTAATGATAAGAATAACATGAAAAGGAATGTATCTTAAAAATGGGTATACTTTTGTCATAATACTATCAGGACATGAAGTAAAATTTTTATGGAATGTTATGCTCTTGCTAGATCTTATTAGGCTCCAGCTTGGTAGCAGAAAAATTCCCTAAAAAACACATTTACATTTAACTAGTTTAGGCAACTAGATACTGTTGAAGGAAATCCAAGTTAAAATATATATTAAAAATGCAATTGTATCCTGATATATAATACATTGAAGTAAAATTATTTCTGAACATATTATGGAGTCTAGTGAAAAACCTCTTAAACATAGAAATACTAGGTATTTTATTTTTCATGCTATGAATGCAAGAGCCCTAAATTAATTAAATTAAATTGTTTGTAGTTATATCTTTAAATGCAGTATCCAGAGAGAGATAAAAAAATGTTTTCAAGAAGTAAGAAGACCTTTCCTTTATACAGTATTTGTGATTAGATTATTATTTGAATAATCTATATGAGTAGAAACTGTCCACCTGTGGAAGATCACAAGCCTGAGGACATATTTTGTACACATCCTTTTTAAGAAAAAGATGCTAATGCCTGTGTTCAGTTTTTCCCACCAGTTTATATAGCATTCAAGAAAAAAAGAACAAACCAACCTGCCCCTCTACTCTGCATTTGTAGAGGCTTGTGCTTACACATCCAAAGCGACAGGATGCTGCAAGAAGAATTATGTTGAACAGCTTCAGTTTTTTGTCACTTTTATTGTCTACCACCAGAGCAGAAATTGGCAGTTTTCCCCAGAGGGTAAGGACAGCACTACCAGTACAACATTATCACAAAACTGAGGTGTTGGTCTGTACAGCAAGGAGTTTCCTTTACATTAGTATCATATGTGGGGATTTTGTTTATTTTATTGTCTGTTGTTGGGTTTTGCTGTGTTATTTATAAAGAAAATTCTCCAGTCTCTCTGCCTTGAGCATTGAATCACTCACATTAGGAGTTAAAAAACAGAGGGCGAGAAAATTTGGCACAAGGAAAGACATCAAGTCTGCCATTCATAGGGATCCAGCTAATTCATTTAGCAGGTTATGGTGAAGATAGAAAAGACAAAAATAGTCTGGGAACCTTCTAGGTCACTGAGATAAAATAGTTCAAAGTTTAACCTGCTAGTACCAAGATTACCATAGGATAATTTGGGTTGGAAGGGATGTCAGCAGGTCTCTACGTCCTGCTCTAAGAAAGGACAAGTTTGAGGACAGACCATGTTATCCGGAGTTTGATCTAGATAGATCTCAAAAACCTAGAGGAAAATTATAGCATATATTAGGCAATCCAGAAAGAAAAAAGTTATTCTAAAGTTACTAATCTAACTCCTGCCTTTATAATACAATATTGTAAAGTAAAATACTATTGAAAAGGAACACACAATATTGCATTAATAGTCTGCCATTTACAAGGTGTTTAAACCCTTTATTTTTAAAAAGGACAGAACCTATGTACTTTTCTAAAAATTTTTTCTAAGTGCATATTTTGTCAAGGATTTTAATGTCTTCAGTATTTGATGTTACTGCAATTAGGCAGTATTATTTCTTTGATCATTTTTACCCCAGAGGATCTCAGCTGTGGCTTATAATCAGGCAACATGACTCTTTTTGACGTGTTATCATTTTCCACAATAACAGTTTTGGTTCAATATTTATATGTTATCAGGTGGATCAATGCATAATTTGGATATGTGGGACTTTGGGGGCTTTTTATCCTTTCAAGATTCAGAGACAGGAGTACAGAGATGTATTTTCAGAGACGGTTGCTGGTTTACATTGAGTAGTGCCAAAAGTGTGATTTTTTCCCATTAGAAATATGGACATACAAAAATACTTAAAGCACTGGACAGACATGTTCTGAGTGTATTGAATCTTGCCATTAGTGATCATAATTTGGTTGATTGTCTTTCTTTGGTAGGAAAAATAAAACCAGATTTAGATATGAAAAAATTAAATATCACATTAAAGGATGAAAAAAAAAGTCTAATTAAAAGTTTAAAGAAAATTGTTTCTTATACTTATTTCTAAGAATGCAACTTTTTTTACTCAGCTCTGTACTTTTTAAACATAAACAACAACTTATTATTAAAAAATAAAGTTTAATTTTTTATATGCATGGAATTGAAATTTAACAGGAAGCAGATTCTTAATAAGATCAATATTTTAGCAGGTTTTTACAGGCTTGTAGTCTGTTTGCCCCAGGAAAATATTCTTTCTGATATCCATAATTCAAGGAAGGAATGAACATTACAGATTTCATAAGTACTGAAAACCAAGAATGTCTTGTGTGATTCTAATAAATTTCAGTAACTTAATAAAACTGGGAAAACAATTTATAATAGTTAGTTTGCCCCTGTTCAGAATTTTTATATTCATAATTTAAGTACTTTCCTATGATCGTCCCAATCTTCTGTTCATTTTCTGCATTGTAGAGAGAACATAAAGAAAATAATCTTACTAGACATCAAAATCATGACAGAACTTTCAGGACTCTGTTTTATAAATCATACCAGTTCTGAGGGGTGGACTCCTGTTAAAAAAGAAAAAAAAAGAAAAAAAAAGTAAAACTATGGGTTTGTTTGTTTGCTTACTTCAGTGTGGTTTCTTTGTTTATTTTAATTAGAAAAATAAAAATTTATTATAGGGTACTGAAATATAATAAAACAGTGGAAATAGAATAAATTACTTAAAAGATATGCTCATTACATAGTATTCTCAGTAGAAATTTTGTATGGAACCTTACAGTACATTAAAAAACAAAAAACAAAAACAAAACAAAAAGAAGTTTCACCTTGAGAAAATAATCAAGGTCAATCCGAAGCTGCAAACCTGAACATGTTATGGCTCTCACCATAACTACAATTAAATTGAAATTGAAACAGCAAGGGAGCTATCTCAATTGAATTCAATGTGTATTCACATAGCATGGATAGACACCATGATGAAGTGAATAATCACAAAGTTCTTATTACTGATTTAGGTTGCAAATCACTCTAGGGCTGAAAGACGTTGTTATGCTCTTTGTTCTGTTCCCTTTTCTCAGAGAGAGGGATGAAAGGAAATGCAGAACTGGTGTCCTATCTATATTTCCTAACTTTAAAAGCATATGGATGACTAGAATTTTACAGACTTTGAGAGTAAAAATCTGGCAGGCCTTTAAGTACAAAACTTTTGCCACAAAACACCTGCATGAGATGGCTGGATTGTTTGTGCTTGTTATTCTGGGAAAAGCATTGAGTTAACAAAGAACAGTCAAGTCTTGCTTGGCATCTGGAGGCAGTGGCAGATTTCTACTCTGCTAAACCAAGCTACTTCAGGAGAAATAGAATATCCTATTTGCCATGCTTCCTTGAGAACAGAACTGCTACAGTATTATATACAGGATAGCTAAACATCAGAAATTCTACTGACAATGTTACTAGCTCTATATTTCAAAGAAAAATTCAGCCATAACAGAGCCACCTTCCTTCTACCCACAACAAGGTTTCATAAAATCAGGAAGAGACACACACGGGAAGAGAAAAATAAACAAGCAGAATGTATGAACTTGAAGGCGAAATTATTTTAATAGGAGGAATACACAAAAAGGTTTTTATCTGAATGTGTGATATATATATATATATTCTTTTTCTTCTTCATGCCCATCTCACTTACCCAGTGCTGCATTGGAGAGTATGAAGCTCAGAGAGAACAGAGGAAAGAGATGGATTTTGGCAGTGTGTCAGCCAGAAAATATCAAAACATCATTTCCTGCTACAGACTTTAGATGAAGAAAGTAAAACTAATACTGAATTTTACTGCCTGACACAATAGACTCCTTTGACAGAGAACATTTTTCTTGTTTTGTACACATTCCAATTAATTCAGTGCTTTTGTTCCTTTAGTATCACTTATATTCAAAGTCAGAAGTTCCCTAAGTCATCAGAAATATAAGTTGCTCTCTCTCTTTTGTAAGTCCCCTTTAAGTACTGAGAGGCCACAATGAGGTATCTCTGAAGTCTTCTCTTTTCCTGGCTGAACAACCCCAGTTCTCTCTGCCTGTATTCATAGGGGAGGTGCTCCAGCCCTCTGAACATTTCTGTGGTTCTCCTCTAGACCTCTAGACCTGCTCTAACAGGTCTATCTCCTGACTTGAGGACCCCAGATTTGGATTCAGTATTCCATGTGGGATCTCCTGACAGCAGAGCAGAGGGGCAGAATCACCACCCTTGACCTGCTGGCCACTCCTCTCTTGATGCAACCCAAGATGCTGTTGACCATCTGGGCTGCAAGCACACTCTCTTGGCTCACATCCGTATTTTCATTTACAAAAACCCCCAAGTCCTTTTTCACAGGGCTGTTCCCTATTAGTTCTTCTCCCAGTCTCTGCTGATGTCTGGGGTTGTCCCAACCGAGGTGCAGCACCTCACATTTGCACACTTGCACTTGGTGAACTTCATGAGATTCTCATGGACTCACTTCTCAAATTCATCCAGGTCTCCCTGGATGACATCCCTTCCTTCTCTTGTATCTACTGCACTGCTCAGTTTTGTCATCTGCAGACTTGCTGAGGGTGAATTTGGTAACACTGTCTATGTCATTGATCAAGACATTAAAGAGCACTGTTCCCAGGATAATGTTCAGTGGAACACTTGTTACTGGTGTCCGTCAGATTATGGAGCCATTGACCACAATTCTCTGGCTCCATCCATCCTTATTCAATAATTAATAATAAAATGCATGTCTCTCCAGTTTGGAGATAAGGAAGTCACCAAATCACAGGCACATTCCAAATTATTCTCTACTTTTTAAAAATAAAAACAGTAATCTCTTCTTTGGAGCAAGTATTCTATCACAAAAGTTTAGGCAGGGCTTAAAAGCAATCTTGATTAATTCTTATCAGTAATTAAATTGTTAGCAAAGGGGGTATGCATATAATCTGACACTAAGTGTAGTACATGGATTTACATCTAGAGAACAGGTGCAAAATAATTCAGATGAGACTGAATGAAGGACAGTGAAAGAATATGGAATAACAGCATTTCAGATTTAAAATTATTGTCTACAAATATGATTGAATAATGTGGGTTTGAAGGTCTTAAAAGGAATCAGAATACTCTTCTATCTCTATCATATTCATTCTTTACACAATCATCAGCAATTCCCTAGCAACATAAGATTCATCAAAGCAAAAGCCAACATCTATGATGCTTTGACAAGGGGGAGACCATTTTCTAGCTGAAAAGATATAGATACCCTTAAGAAGGGTATCTAAGGAAAAATCCTTATAAGCAAGATCAGAGCCTGAACTTTTTTTTTCAGAAGCATATGTTTTATCTTTGAAACATTGATGTTTGAAAAGATATGCTAAAAACACTCAAACAATCCACAAAATAAATCCAACTAAAACCCACCACAAAACCCCAAACAAAATCACCATCAGAAAAAAAAAAGCAAAACACAACCCTCATACAGAAATAAAACAAACAAAAAACCAAAAAAAACCCCAAAAACATCCCCAAAACCCCCAACACTGAACCCTTGTAAATATATACTTGGTAAAATACAAAACAGGTAATAATTCACCACAGACTTCAGAGAGCACCAGGAAGGTGCTTCTCCTGAGAAGGTGATTTAGGAGCTGAGGGCAGCAGCAAGACTGGCAGGGGCAGCCCCAGACTCACTGGCAAGCTGTGTAGTCACAGAACCCAGGCAAGAAGGGCAAGTCTGCTGCAGGAATTCTGGTTTATCAAAGATTTCACACCACCAGACAAGTCCACAGTGATGGGGCAGGTGTGCGATCAAGATATCAGGTTCCAGGTCAGAAAGGCAAATGGCACAAGGAATGATTGCAATACAGCTCAGCTGAGCAGGATCTAGCAAGGAACATCATCCCAAATTGAATTCATGCATGTGTGCAGTTGGAGATTTTATACAAGTTCAGCTCATGATTAGATACTTTATACATGAAAGATTGTTTAAACCAAAAATGTCTTATATTTAAAGAGATATGGGAAGAAATCTCACACAAATAAGATAATGGAAAGATGTAGCAGTAAATAATACAGATTATATCAGATGTTTAACATATCCAATCAGAAAGACAAATGAAATACATTGTGATTCAAGTTATCTGTTACAATGAAAGGACAACAAATAATTGGCGGGTAAGCAAACCTTCCATTAAAAAGTTTAAGGCTGTAATTTGCTAAAATATACCTATAGACTAATAATTTTGTATAAATAAAAATGAAAATATGAACAGTTAAATTATTGTTTGCTAACAAAAATGGATAATACTGCTAACAACTTTTTAAGTAAGGAATTCTTTACTTACCTGTTGCAAAATATTTCAGAAGAAAATATGGGTTTTTCTCACAGGTTTTGCTCTACCGATCTCAGTTCCTAACAAAGCTTTTCAATTTCTTGATGCCTTAAGCAATACTTTACAGATGCATACTAGTGGCAGAAAAATTAGAGATTTTCTCTGCACAAGTACATTGGTTAGAGCAAGTGTTTTCTACATGTAATTATAAATGTCTGCTTTGGCAGAGATGAGAAGGGAGATTGTTTAAACAATTAAACATGTCATTTCTAGTCACCAAAGTAGGATTATAGGTGTTTGAATAATATTCTAATCAGTGATGAAATTAAGTAAATTAAGTAACACATTTTAAAACCACTATATTTGCCAAAGCTCATCCATTGGCAGGGGACATTTCACTTAGTTTTGTTACATATAGATCATATAAAAACATCAATTGGCAGTGTGCCATTGCTGCAACAAAATATAACCCTTTTCTGAGCTGCATCAGCAAGAGTATAGTAAGTAGATCAGAGGATGTTACCATTCCTATTCTACTCTACAGTCTACAAATGTATCAGGCTTTTTTATCTTGTATATTGTACCAGGCTTTGGTTCTCCCAGTTTAAACGAAAAGTTGAAGAGCTTGAGTGGATTTTTGAAATGGTCGCAGATAACTGGAGTGCTGGAGAGCATGAGGTGTGAAGAAAGGTTGAAAGCATTTTGCTTGTTAAACCTACACAGTAGAAACCTATGGGAATCTAATCACAGTCTTCCAATACTGAAATCCAGCTGACTGTAGAGCTTGTGTTTATAAATACCTTCCAAATTCCTGCTATTCTATTTCTCAGAAGATAGAGACATACCAACTAAACATTATTCTATCAAGATTGGCTCCCCTCAATTCATGCTGTCTTTAAATGCAATTTTGCTTTATCCTCACAGCTTCTAAAAGACATGTAGCTCATTTTTCTATTTCACACTTCTAATACATGGATGGTCATTCTCAGTAATGAAAAACCCACTGAAATTCAATATTTCTTTGAATTTTTCTGTCAGTTATAATAAAAAAAATTCTTATTGATGTTTTGGTTTAACAAATCCAACAATCTTAGCATATAGTGAATTTCAGTGTATGTGAGCATAATCTAGGGAAGTAATTCTTCAGAAAAAGAAGCACAAAATCTATTTGTTTTATATATATATGTGTATATATATACACACACATTATATATACATTAATCAAGAGAATCTATGATCTGAATTGCCTTTAGAACACTGACACTTGATATTTGTCATTTAGCTAAAATTATATATTTTAGTATAAAAGAACATTTTTTTTTCTATATTTGCTGTTGAATATTTACAGCATCAACCAACATGGATTTTAGACATGTAAATTCAAATGCAAAAAAGAATTTACAAGAATAATGGAATAGAAATACTGCTGGAATATTTTAAATAGCTTCTAAATTGTTCATTTAAAATACATTTTTTTTCAATAAGAAACAGTTCATTTCCTGGGAAGAAAGAGTGAATTTTTTTTCAGAAATTAATGTTCAGCCAACATTATGCCTTTTATAACCTTTCCAAAATATGAATATGCTGATTAATTCACAAGACATAGATCTTGAACTACCCTTCTAAACATCAAGAGCTTTCATTGAAGGCCAACCTGAAGCAGCTTATTCCAATGAGACAAGCTTTGACTTTCAGATTTTCATGAGGTCTTTCAGTCTTTATTTATGCTTATGCTGTTTTTAGTTTATCCCATCTGCTTTCAGTTATTGTGACTGCATGTATTTTGGTTTGGGGGGTTTTATTTTATTTTGGTGTGGTTCTCTGTTTCTAATAGGCCTGTTCTTTCAAATGAAGAAGAATTGATTCCCCTGGAATTAAACATCTTCCAAGGTGTTTGTGAGCAGGAACACAAAATGCATATTATTTACAATAATGTAAATATGAGTCATATCTAAGGTGTTTGTGTCTATACAGTAAGCTAAACTATAGATGCAGCAAAGGTTACTAAAAAGCTTACCGTGTCAAATAACTAACTAAACTTCCAACATCTGTTTAAGACTCAGTTTATAGCAGTAAAATAGTTGCCAAGTATTTTTTTCTAAGTAACATCTAGGAAAATAAACTTCATATTCTGTTGATTTTTTTTCCCTCACTATAGCTACATTAACAAAGTTATTTTGCCTTTATACTGTCATTAAAGAACCTATCAGGCCACTGAAGCTAGTTACAAAATGAAATACTTTTTTTCAAAATAGGCTAATATTACCTGAAATAAAATGCTAAGAAGGCCACAAATATAGGAAGTTATCCTTTTAATAATGTACTTTGCTACACTGGGGCCCCATATTGTCTGTTTACTCAAGCAGGTGGATTTGCTGAAGAAGTGCTGATGATGCAATGTGCTGACCCACATATCAGCTCCCAGTGGAGTGCACCAGCTGGTATAGTTTATGCTTACAGTTTAAACAATGCCAACATCTTTCCCTTTCCATTGTCTCCTGCTGATGCAGTAGGAAACAATATAAATATTGTCAAGTTATCTGATAGGAAAAGGTCTGTACTTACAGTTATGTATGAGTTGGGTTTTTCTTTCTTATTATGTATTATTTCTTGTGAGAATATAAAATAAAAATTTAGATCTGGTAAACTTTGCTTATATACTTATGAATGTGTTTACCTTATCCCTATATGATAAACACAAACCTTGAGATTATTAGTCATTAATAATTGGCATTATTCCTTGAATAGAACCCCAAGACAGGGAACCTAGAACCCCAAGTTCCGAGTCTAGAACCCCAAGTTCCGAGTCTAGAACCCC
>NC_031771.1:48221420-48402189 GCF_001522545.3 Parus major
AAAAATTTGGGATGAGAAGGGTTAGGGTAGAGAACCCCAAAAATTTGGGCCTGGAACCCCAAAAGTTTGGGCCTGGAACCTCAAAAATTTGGGATGAGAACACCAAAAATTTGGGCCTGGAACCCCAAAAGTTTGGGCCTGGAACCTCAAAAATTTGGGATGAGAACACCAAAAATTCGGGCCTGGAACCCCAAAAGTTTGGGATGAGAACAGCAAAAAATTTGGTCTGGAACCCCAAATATTTATGATGAACCCCAAAAATCCAGAGTCTAGAAAGAACCTCCAAACTTCTGAGCCTAAAACCCCAAAATTCTGAGTCTGCAACCTCGAAAATCTGAGTCTAGAACCCCAAAAGCGCAGCCTAGAATCCCAAAATTCTGAGTCTGGAACCCCAAAAATGTAATATGAGAACCCTAAGAATGTGGGATGAGAAGGGTTAGGGTAGGAACCCCGAAAATTTGGGCCTGGAAACCCAAAATTTGGGATGAGAACCCCAAAAATTTGGGATGAGAAGGGTTAGGGTGAAGAAGCCCAAAAATTTGGGACTGGAACCGAAAAAATTTTTGGGGTGAGAACACCAAAAATTTAGGATGAACCTCAAAAATCCAGAGTCTAGAAAGAACCTCCAAACTTCTCAGTCTAGTACCCCGAGACCAAAAACCTAGAACCCCAGATTCTGAGTCTAGAACCCTGATACTGGGAACCTAGAACCCGGAGACCTGGAACCTAGAACCCCTATATTCTGAGTCTGGGACCCTGTTGTGGTTTAAAACCAATAACTAAGAAAATTACTTATTTCTTGCTGTGAGATATGGATTAGAATAAGGGCAAAACAGGCATAAAACTTAAAAGGAATAAAGAAAGTTTATTGACAAACAAGAATAATTCTTTCTTCAAAAGAAAAAAAAAAATATTGCTCACTTTTAAATTTTTTTCTGAGGTTTCATTTTCACAGATGTCTAAAATGGTACAAAAGCAGTATTAAGAAATCTGAAATTTAACCTCAAAATTAGCATTGTACACCTTGATGGCTATCTCCTGTGAGACTTTTGAAAATATTACAAAAAACAATAACAGGGTTAATGAAGCATAAAAATTAACTTCTTTCATATCTGAGATGCTTTATGTAATTATGATGTTTGTTTAATTAACAATAGCATATTTGGCTGCTCAGATCTCTGTTAAAAAAACACAAAAAAAAATGTGTCTTTAAGAAGTAAGGTTGTTGAAGTGAGAAACTTCAATTTCAGTGTAAGTCAAATATTTCATGTGAAAATATTCTCAACATCCAGGAATACCAATGGCCAATATATCTTCCTAAGAGAGATTTTGGGCTACTGATTTTTCATTTAAAATTAAAATATTGTCTCTACGTTCCTAATAATAGAACCTTACATTATTTGTGGCTGAAGCATAGTCTTTTGCTTTACCAAATTACATCTGCTAAATTCTTTCACAACATACCAGAAACTGATCATGACTGATCCTCATGTGTAGAATTAATGCTCAAAAACAATCTTTTGCATTCATTTATGCACTTGCAGGGAATTCAATGTATGAATTGGAAGACATAACAATTACTGAAGGACTTTATGTATGTACATCATTACTTTATGTAGACCTAGTGGATGTGTCTCAGGTGCAGCTGTGTCTCAGCTGTGGAAAGTTTTGTTGGAAAATTGCATGAGGGCTACTAGTCTCGTGCTGTAAACATTCTGGAACCCTGCACTCATTGTCTTGCAAAAGTTGTAATCAGACCACTGACTGCTGATAAATGTGATTAATGAGAGCACAGATGTGTTTTTGATGGAAATTGTATTTGATGTTGATCATGAAATAATACTAAGAGAAAGCAAATGGTTAATCTGAGTGAATGGTGATGCCCAAAGATCAGTATATGAATAGCCATGACCTAATCTTTGATGCTGAAAGTCAGGTTATCTGTTGGCTCGTTTTCAGGACCATGTTGAAACAAAATTTCTTGATTGTAATAAAACTTGAATGCTCATTTTGAACAACACTTTTGCAAGTTGTGGAGTTTTGATGAAATTTCCACTGTTTTTTCCAGGCAACTCCATAATGCCAAAATTATTTTTAAAAACAAAACAGTATTTGAATTTTCCAAATGTGTCAGAGCTTTTGATTTTTCTTATTATACTTTTATCTTTTTTTTTCATTCACTAGCTTCCCTCATTCTAAGAAGCATATAATCCTGGAAATATTATAAGAAATATTAGTCTTTAGAAAAAGCATTTTGGTATGAAATTCTCCATGTGGAAGAAGAAATTTAAATTTTGCTAGATAAAATGCCTTTATTTGTCATATTGCACTGACATATTCAAATTAAAATGTGTACTCTTTTCTTTAATCCTTGAGATAATATGTGTTTTTTTTCTGCTTAGGAACCATGACAACACAAAGAGATGTTTCATATTTAAACCAGATACCACAGTAATATAAGAATATGAGTCCTTGCATAGCTTTAGCTGGAAAAGAACTGAGTCACTGTAATTGTGTTTTAGAATATATGAAAAATTATTTTTCTTTGTATCTGTAATGGCAACAACATCTATTCTGACATAGCCTAACTCACTTGTGGTAAAAACTGTTCATAAATCAGGCATTGTAAAATGCCACATATTGAGCTCTTTAGTCATGAGGTATTTGGCTAAGCAATAACAATAATTTGTTCATTCTTACCTATGCAGATGACACCAAGCTGAGTGGTGCAGCTGACACACCTGAAGGATGGATGACATCCAGAGGGACCTGGACAAGCTCGAGAAGTGGGCACATGGGGATCTCATGTGGTTCAACAAGGTGTACTGCTGCACCTGGGGTGGGCAGGCCCTGCTTGGGGGGCTAATCAGATTGAGAGCAGCCCCACCAAGAAGGATTTGGAATAGTGGTGTATGAAAAGCTAGACATGAATTGACAATGTGCACTTGCAGTATGAAAAGCCAGCCACATCATGGGCTACAGGAAAAGGCTGAGAGAGGTGATTCTGCTCCTTTGCTCAGACCCCAAGTGCAGTACTGTGTCCAGATGTGGTATCCTCAGCACAAAAAGAGCACAGACTGTTGGAGAGGACAGAGGGCCACAAAAATGATGAGTGATGAAGCATTTCTTCTTCAAGGAAAGGCTCAGAAACCTGGGATTGTTCCTCCCAATCTCCCAATGGAGAGCAGAAATCTACAGGGAGACCTTATCAGTACTTACAGTTGGCTTAAAAGAAACATGGGAACAAACTTTTTAATAGGGATTGTAGAAATAGAACAAGGAGTTGTAGTTTTAAACTAAAGAGTCAATTCACACTAAGTATGAGGAAAAATTTTTCTGATGAGGGTTGTAATATACAGGAATAGGTTGCTTAGAAAGGTTGTAGAGGTCCTATCCCTGGAAACATTTAAGGTCAGGTTGGACTGAGCTTCGAGCACCCTGATCTAGTGGGTGTGTCTGTGGTCATAAAAGAGTTGGACTATATGACCTTCAAAGTTCCCTTTCAACCCAGACAACTTACAATTCTATAGTTGTAATTTTTGTCAATCTTATATCAGAGTAGAAAGATGTCATGTGAGTTGAAAAGGAAAAACCAATTCCATAATGTATATATTTTCATTCTTCTTATATTTCTTTTTTATTTTGGAAATGTTAAGCTTTCAATTTGTTCAGTACTAGGAAATGAAATTTCTTGAAATTTTCACCTGATTATCTTCTTTACTTTTTTTTACTTTTTTTTTTTATGGAAAAGAAACCAAGATAATTTTTCCTAGATTAATTATAAAAGTTAATTCAGTCTTCTTCTTATGCCTTTTAATATTAGTGTTTCCAAGTAAAATTACAGTGTTCTACTTGGAAAGAAAGCATTTTTTATATGTCAGTACACGCTGAACATTTATAAATGATATTTAACATGTATTCATTTTATACTTCTTTTCAATTGTACCATTCTGTCATTGCAACTCCTTACAAAGGAAGGGAAAACTGCATTTTTACTCCTGAAGAAAAAATTTGAATTAGTGATACCATGAGTTTGAAATAGGAAATTCATTAGTTGTTTTAAAATTCATAGAGCATCTAAAAACAATTCCCATTACTGCTTTTTTATGGGTTAAATGTATTTTTATTAAATATGGAAAGAAGAAGATGGTTTCCCTTGTCCAGCTTCAGTGTACTTAACCAAGATCTCATTAACCTGCAAGATATTTTCTAATTCAGTCACACGTGCAGTCATGAGTAGTAGGCTGGAAATGAGGTAATTGGGGTGTGACAGAACTCTTAGTCTGTATCCATAATTCATTCTTCATAATAGAAGAAAATGTGAAGGTGCCCTATAAAAGAAAGTTTTTATGATAAGTTTAGTTTTATAAAAGATGATAAAAATAATTGCTCCTCTGGTTTTGATATTAATGCACCATTTTTTAGTGTGAGGAGCAAAGCTCACATTCCAGCAATACAACATCCCAGGGAAATGCAGGCTGTGAGCCTCACTTGATCCCTCAGAAGGTTATGGATCTAATCCTAATTTCCAGGCACACAAAGGACAAGAAAATCTTCAGGAGTAGTCAACATGCATTCATAAAGCAGATCAAGCTATGCTTGACCAGCTTAATACCTTGATCATATCAAGGTGGGCAGGAGTGTTGACCTGCTTGACAGTAGGAAGGCTCTGCAGAGGGATCTGCACAGGTTGGATGAGAGACCTGCGGCCAATTGTATGAGGTTCAAAAAAGCAAAGTGCTGTATCCGGTGACCTTGAGTCACAACAACCCCATGCAGTTCTACAGACTTTAGGAAGGGTGGTTGGAAAGCTGCCCAGAAGAGAAGGAGCTGGGGTTGCTAGTGGACATCTGGCTGAATATGAGCCAGGGCGTGCCCAGGAGACCAAGGCCAATGGCATCCTGGCCTGTGTCAGCAACAGCGTGGCCAGCAGCAGCAGGGCAGTGACTGTCCCTGTACCCGGCAGTGGTGAGGCTGCAGCTCAAATCCTGTGTCCAGTTCTGGGCCCCTCACTACAAAAGACATTGAAGGGCTGAACAAGCCCAGAGAAGAGCAATGGAGCTGGGGAAGAGACTGGAGCACAAATCTTGTGAGGACTGGCAGAGGGAGCTGGGATTGTTCAGCCTGGAGCGAAGGAGGCTCAGGGGAGACCTTATCGCTCTCTACAACTTAGAGGATGTAGTTAGTGAGGTAGGCATTTATATCTTCTTCCACGTAACAAGTGAGAGGATGAAATGACCTCAAGTTGCACCAAGAAGGTGTTTGGCTTAAAGATTAGAAAAAAAAATTGTCACTGAAAAGGGGTCAATCATTGAAGCAGGATACCTAGTGGAGTGGTTGAAACACCATCCCTGGAGGTCGTCAAAAAATGCAAGGGTGTCCTACTTAGGGACACAGTCTGTTTGTGGACTTGGCAGTGTTGGAATTGATTTTCTTGATGGTCTTTTCCTACCCAAACAATTCTATGATGAAATACCCTGACTTGTAGAGAGAAGTGGATTCTGACTACCCAGATTTCAGGAAGGTCTTTGACTTCCATAACATCCTCACAGAAAAACAGCTGATATAACGGCTGGATGAGCAGTAAGTAAAATGTATTGAAAATTAGATAGTGATTATTTTTGAAAGAATGTAGAATGAGAAAGCTACATTTTTTTGAAAGAGTGTAGAATTTCTGTCACTTTTACAAAATCACAAATATTTGGAGGTACTTAACCTGAATCTTTATTCAGAAAGGAACACAGTAGAATTAGAAAAGATTTATTTTTTTGGTCCTTCAATATTGGATGCTTCCCAGGATGTTGCCTAGGTAGACTTGAAAACATTCAAGCAGAATGTGCTATTTTACTTTGAAAAAGGGGCATTTTGCTGAAAAATATGGATTATTGTCTCAGGAGTTAATTTTGGTTTGTCTGACTCTATCTGTGGATTACTACAAGAATTTTAAAGCCATAATTAAGATTATTCATTTCTTTTACGTGCTACATTT
Source organism: Parus major (assembly GCF_001522545.3). NCBI lineage: Eukaryota > Metazoa > Chordata > Aves > Passeriformes > Paridae > Parus > Parus major. Next base: position 48,227,410 of record NC_031771.1, read on the forward strand.
CTGTTTGGAAGAAGTTGATTCTATTTTCACCAAGAAAAGATCTTTAAACATCTATTGCAGCTTCAGTTTCTTTCATTTATGCAAGCGGAGAAAATTGTTATCAAATCACTATATATATATACACCCTGTATCAGTCTGTAATTCTTCACTGACAGGCCTTTCTTCATTTTCTATAATGTCTATGTTATAACAAACACATTAACAATATTCACAGCTCTCACTGTGTAATTATTAATACTGAAGAGAACTCACTTAAAACCCCCCAAAAAATAAATATACAAAATACTGTAACATAGTAAGGCTGTTCTTAGGTGTAACTTTAGAACTGCAGTCTTTCTTTCTGCCTAATAAACAAGACTCCTTGGCAGGAGACCTGAGTGGCAGAACTGATAACATAACAGCAAGAGCACAAGAGACTGTGGAAGAATTTCAAATAAAATAATTACCTTTACTAGCTCTGCAGAAGTTTCAGTAAATGCTGAAGAGGAGAAAATTGCAGGTGCTGACTTCAGAGAGTTGCAAAAAATCTCTGTAGAAAACATCCTAAACTATACATTTTAAGTTTCTGATTGTTTTTCTCCTATATTGCCTCCTGCTGCTGGAAGCCCACCTGGTCTCTGTTACATCTCCTATTCAGCATATTCAAAGTTTGCTAGAACTGCTTCAGGGTTGAATATTTTAGAATAATGTTAATACGGCAGATTTTGACATTCTATTGTTCAAATGGCAACATTCTTTTTTTCTAATTATGTTTTTGCTGGGTTGAAATTCAAACTCCCTTCAGAGCAGAGGATGCTGAACTCCAGACTAAGAGAGCTTGCAAAGCAACAATTTATTTTTTTCCCCAGTTGCATCAAGTGGAGGAATAGATGACTTTTGTATTTAAATCAGAAGAGTCACATGAAAGAAAGAGCAACATCTGGCCAAACACCTACAAAAAGGGTATTCATGAAATACTACCATCCTAAAAAGCTGATACACTATAGTGATAACTGCTTAAATTTTAATAGCTTCATTCTCAGAGGTGCTCTTATAGACAGCAATTGAACAGTGCAAGTCTCAGAAGTGTTGAACACATCTCAACCGTCATTATATCCCATTCTCTATTCAAGATCAAAATACATTTTAGATTTTCTGTAACCTGCATACTTACTTAGAAGTCTGTCTTCAGAGATCTGTGTTTTAAAATCTTTGCCATAGAAAAAAATTTACTACACAATGCAAAATATTTAAGAAAAACAAATATTCAAGATAATTGATTTTCATAAAGCACTATCAGTGTTTTAAATTTATCCTAAAATTTCAGTCAATAACTCCTGGTGGTTTCTCCCTTCTTCCCACCCACCCACCCAAGAAATTTAAAGAGAAATGAAATGTCTATGGAATATGGATGTTAAAAATATTCAGAAGAAATTTGCTTTAAAGAAGAATTCCTAAATATGGATTTTATATAGATAGGTCAAAAGATAAAAATGATTTTCAAAATATACTTTTTTGTCTTTGGAAGCACTAGGAACGCAGGTAGGAACACTGTGTACATTCTTCAAGCTTCAGAAATGTTGCTAAAAGGGAGAGGCTATAGCTGCTGACCCAGTGTGTAATGGAGTAGGGCTTCTTTTGCTATCCAAGGTGCACAGATGTTTTTACAGAACATTAGCAACAAAGGTTTGGTTGGTCAAAGCTTTCTGACTATTTATGATTTTTTTGTTATGTAAGCAGTTAATTTTAAAATTAAATACATAGTCCAATGCAATTATAAATTTATTTTGAAACCCCTTACAAATGACAATAATTGAATAGGATACCACAAGCATACTGCAAAATTATCACCATTCTTTAATCTATCATGCAGATCTCTAACAGAGTTGACAATGGTATGAAGCATAATTGTTGCAGCTTACACAATATGACACCATTAAAAACAAAAAGTATCAAAAATAAGCCTGTTTTTTATCATGATTGCATATTCAATCACCAATTTTTGGAATGTTCTCAAGACTGACCATTTAACTCGAACAATGAAATTCTTAAATGCTGAGAAAAACTGGAAAGCTGATAGATTAAAAACATATATTTTCCTTTGAAATGTCGCATTGCTGACTTTTATTTTAATAATTTACAGTGAAAAAAAGTATGATTGTAACACAGATAGAAGAAACCCATTGAATAAGTATATTTAATGTCTACCAAAGTTCAGTGTACAATTTATAAGACCTTTACTAACCTTTATATGCACACTAACTTCCTTCTATTTAAGAACCATTACAGTTAATGAACACTTGCCATTTATTTTAGGAAATAAATTAATTTATTAATTCACAACAAACTGAGCTAAGTAGAAATGTTCTTTAGTAGAGAGGTGGAGCATGCCAATAAAGTAAAACACAGATGATTGGCATAATTTAGAATGTTACTGAACTAATTCATTGAAATAATCACTATTACTGAAAATTGGTCTAATATTAGTAAATTTTTACTATAAAGGCTGCTTTATCTAATGTAAATCCTTTATCTAAAATACTTTGTCTAAAGTAAATGCCATTGTCCCCTCCCTTTTTCTGCAGCCATAGGATTTGTCATCTACAAGAAACTTAAATGTTGTATTCAAATCTGGAAGTGTGAAGGTCATGAAAGGTAGATCACGCTGTCCATAAAACTGAGACATTTCTATCCACTCCTCTCTACAACCTGGGCCTTCCACCTTCCTCATTTAAAACGTGTTGCTCAGTGATCTGCATGGAGATTTGCATTCATGGAAATTTGCCCTTACATTTCTGACAGCATAGTCAGAGAAATGGGTCTACCCCCTCCAAGTTAAATTTCTAAACTGCTAAAGACAGTGGAAGTTTCTCTTCTTATCTTGAATACATGCATAGATAAAAGGTAAAATACCTGAGAAAATCAGGACAAATGGCATTATCACCATCCAATTCCACTTAAGAAAATAAGGGATATGACAGGTGATGATATGTTGTACAAAGATTTCTCAAAACCTGGAGAGATAGTTTTTAGTGCAAGTCTAAAGAGGAGACCAACCAATGGTCCATGAATCTCAGAAATATTCAGATTCTGTGAATGATAAGAAATGTTATTCAGCTTTCCTTTTTATTTGTTTCAAATACCGTAGAGAAAGACTTCCCAAGGACTCTTTTCTGCAAACCACTCTGGTGATGAAGGTAGATAGTTATTTTAAAATCACCTTGATATTAAAAGTCTAGTTTATACCTTCTTTATTATCCTTCCTTTACCTTTTTAGGCCAGCTAAAAATGATAATGAGTAAACTGCTTAGGATAATTAATATTCATTAAAACTCAGTAAACTCTGTATTAAATATTTAGATAAAACTGACATTATTAATTAAATATCTAGATACTGTCTGCAAGAGATTGTTTTGTGGCAGAAGATCATGAGTGATCATGAACCTTTTTGATGGGAGACTTACGATCAACTCTATGTCAGATAAGGTATTTTCTGAAAATTTAATCGTCAACTTTGGAAGTGAGTTAATGGGTCCTTTTCCTTTTTATAGAGCATATTGTACTTAAAATTTCCTTTGCATACACAGAATTGAAAAGTCTGATTAAATATGCATGCAACAGAAGCTAGAAATAAAGAATTCAAAGGACAACCATGGGGAGATTTGATTGGGCTGAGCACTTCACAAGTGTTTCTGTAGGGTACTGTAGGTACTCTTTCAGATTAGAAAACTTTGTGACTAGGATAAAATGACTTTTTATTCCCCGTGAAACTCTCTCTCTTTTTGTCTTAGTCACTTTTCTCTTATATGACTAATGATATCATTCAAATGAAAGCCATGAATCTTTCACTCAGTGAGTTACAAAAAGAACAGAATTTCAGGCTTTGAAATACTAACAGACTAAAGAAAAAGAAGGCATAAGAAAAAGAATGTGACCACTTTTCTCTCTTCACTGACCAAATAACCACCTCAAAGTTAGTTATTCTAGCTATCTCAAAGGCTTGCTTCAAAGAAGTCTTTTTGAAGCTTGAGAATTTTGTGACTGAGTACAGAATAGATATGTGGAGCCTACAGTCAGGATGAGCAAAAATCAGAAAGTAGCTGTCTGGATAGAAGTCTTCTATAGGAAGATTTGTAGTTCTTACCTGCTTCCTTATTTCAGAATCTTTTCTTATTAAGGTATGAATGTAAATAACAGATTTGGAAACAGGTGTTTAGCAAACGTTTTGTTTGAGAAGTGCATTCACCTGCCATAGACCTAACAGAAATAGCAGCCTCATTCCAGAAAACCTGTAGATCATACTAAGACAGCTCCAGTCTAGAATAATATTTCACGCACTAGGTCTCCTTTTCTCTGTTTTTATCATATTTTTACCCATATTTCAGGATGCTAGCAATATTTACATCCCAACTCCTTGAAACCATTGAATTTCAAGTTAGTAGTTTCTTACCCAGATACTTCCGACTATGAATCAGTCTATGCTGAAAGTCACAGTTTGCTGAAAGTCACCTAATGCTGATACTATTCTATCCAACTAACAGTATTAAGATAAATTATTAAAGTAGAAAATATTAAAATAAATAAATAAATAATAATGTGACACTCAGTATTTTACGTATTGTAATCAAATACTGATATAGAAAAAATAGTCATAGAATAATAGCACCATTTGGACTGGAAGGGACATTTGAAAACTATCCAGTCCCACCTCCCTGTCTTCAGCATTTACATCATCCACTATATTAGTCTTCTCAAAGCCCCACCCAATCTGACTTTGAACCTTGATCACTTCCAGGAATGTGGAATCCAAAAATTCTCTGGGAAACCTGTTCCAGTGCCTTCCCACACCCATAAAGGATTTCTTTCTAACATTCAGTCTAAACCTACTCTCATTTTAAAACTGTTGCTCCTTATACTGTCGCTAGAGGCCTTGGTAAAAAGTCTCTCATCTTTCTTATAAGCCCCCTTTATATATATATTGAAAAGCTGCTGTAAGGTCTTTTTAGATCCTTCTCTTCTCCTGGCTGAACAACACCAAATGTTTCAGAATTTTTCACAGGAGAAATAATTTTTGTGGTTCTCTTGTGGACTCACTGCAATAGGTCGATGTCCTTTTTACATTGGGGACCCCAGAGATGGATGCAGTACTCCATGTAGGGTCTCATAAGGACAGAGTAGAGGGAAGAATCACTTCCATCCACCTGCCCGTCACAGAAGGGCAGTTAGAAAAAATTTTTCCCCTTTGTTTTGAAGAAAGAGAAAAATTATTTTCACTGTGATTATTCTGTGATAAGGTCATAAGCCTTGTTATATTTTCAGCAATATATATATATACACACACACACATATATATATATATACACACACACACACATATATATATATATATAATGTTTGTATGTTTAAGAATGGTATGCAGTCTGAACTTCACAGGATAGTCACACAGAGATTTAATTTCTGTTCCTAGACTCAAAGAATGCCACAGAGTGAATGGAAATAGTCCCATGCTTAATCTTCCTGTTGAAATCTGAAGTATCTGATGGTCTTCAACATTAAGAAATGAAAGATTATATTCTGGAGTGAATGAACTATTGTTTTGTTTCACCTTGATAACCTTAAAGTGAAAAATATTTCATAGTCAAGTTGCAAATATATCTTCATTAAATATTTGCAACATCTTCAAGCTAAACAGAAATCACCAGCCTGGAGGCTTTGTCTGTGTCCTATTACTTCACCCATTGAATACTAAAGATTTTGTAAACCTTCAAGGTATTTTTGCATTTCACCTGTAAAATGCAACATTGATGACATTTTAAAGATTTAATTAAAGAATACTTATCATAGTAGAATTCCATAGGAAGTGCTGGGTGACAAAACCCCAGTGTTGTGAAATTAATTGTATCACTAATGTATAGCTGAAACAAGTGGAAAGTTTGAACCCAATGAAACAGCTCATTAATCTTCAAGCAGCTGTACTGGGCTAGGTGAATCATTTCTGTATTCATAAGTTCTCTTAAAAAGAAAAATATCCCAAAAGCTAAGGTATATTTTGAGTAGGAAAAATTCTTTTGCAGAATGAAATATATTGATTGACATATTTATTACTAGATTTCTTTTCGGAATTAATTCCTTAAAAACCTTTAAACTTAGTTTTCAAAATACATTGTTTTCTTATATTTAAAAAAATATAATAGAAAGCCTTTCCTTTCTTCCTTTCATTCTTCAAAAACTATTCTTTTAAGAAAGAAAAAAATTTAAAAGGAAGGTGCAATTGTTTTCCTATGGGTATAGTAATAAGAATTTAAAAATATTGTGCCTTTTGATATCATGTTTTCTTTATGGATTATATGATTTCTATAGTATTTCCTGAAGAAATTCCGAATAAGTTTATTGGCTAGTGTTTTAATGCACAGAGATAATAGCATTTTTAGAATATAAGCCTTTTTTTCTTAATTTCATTATTATTGTAAGTTACATATTCTTGAATAAATACATATTAAATTAAGAAGAGGTAAAAGCTGATGAAGCTTTGTGGGGTTCCTTTTATTTTGAAATTTTCTTTATATATCAGTTATGTTGCTAGCTCTTGACCTTGGCCACATTATCTACATGTCTCAGCTCAATATGGTACACAAAAGAGGAAGAATGTTGAAGAAAGAATGAAAAATGAAGAAATGTTGAAAAAAGAACTCAGATGTTTTTCATGATATAAAAAACCAAATATATTGACATAGCTCAGACATTTAAAACACAACTTCTAGTAACTGCAATTGTAGTTCCTATTGTGGCCAATTGCTTCTAATGACATGCTAAGATCTATCCAGGACTGGTTCGCTATTGCAAAAATCAAGGTTTTGAAAAAAAAAACAAACTTTCCAGCTGAAACATCTTAATGGACTTGAATTTCTGAGACTGAAATTAAGATTTTAATCTATACCTTAAAATACCACTTTGACCACCAAAAATAGGAAGTACAAAATCTCTAACTACTTTTGATAATTCCCATTCAGAAAATGAATTCTCAATATTGCATAATTCAACTTCCTATTTTAAAGATATTGCATATAAATACAGACTATACATATATATGTATGCAGCAACAAGCATAACAAATAATGAATGGTAAAGAGGGAGAAGACAAGGAAGGCCATCTGATGACCCCAGATTATCAGGAAAGTTTTGAAAGTTACTAATCAGATAAGAAAGAAATCTATTATGAGGATGTAGTCTTTTGAGAACTTCTTGGACAAGCAGTTCCTCAAATCCTAAGAGACTTGGAATTTGTCTGTGGAAGGAGGATGAGGAGATGTGGCAGATGAAGGAGTCTGTGTGCAGGATGGGACTAGTCACAGAGGAATCCTTAAAGCATGAGTGTTTGTTATCTCTCATGTTTTAAATCAGATGTGGACACTTCTAAACTTACTTCGCTGGCTCTGAACAGATGTTTTGGAGAAATGGCAAATGAATAAAAGGAAGTGTGTAGGTTTTAGAGAGACAGCCAAACTGAAGCAATTGCATAACCAGTCTTTAACAGGGGTACCATCACTCTGAATAACCTGAATAAGAAAGATGAGAAAAACAGGAAGCTAAGACAAACAAAGGTAATTCAAGGGAAGTGTACCATAGACCTGAAGGACCTCAAGAGTGCTGAGCTCAAACTGACCCGTGGGTTCTAAGATTCATCAATATAACTTAACATGAAGATTAGAGCGCAGCACTAATGGCTCAGAAATTCTGACTTAGTATGTCCTCAAACTTGAGATTATATTCTTGGAAGAAAGAATTTTTAATTTCAATAATTACCTATTGAATTAGAACTTACTGTACAAACAGAACAATTTATTGAAACAGTTAATACATTGTTTTCCTTCTGCCTTCCTCAGTGGTATAGTTGTTGTGCCTTAACAGTAATCAACATCTGATTGCTTAACAAATAAATACCAAAGGTGCTGATTTAACAGTTATTTTATTTATTTGAAAGTCAATATTTCTTTCATTCCTCCTTTAGTCTGGACATTAGTACTTGTGTATTTGTACATGTGATTACACTGCAAAGTACCCCAGTCAGTATTCTGTCAAAATATACAATATTCTGTCAAAAAGCACAGCCTTTTAATAGTCTTGACCAGGCAGTTTGTGGGAACGTCTGAGCTTGCCTTGGCCTGAGCTGGTTTTATCTTGTTTGACAAAGTGACCGCTGTCCCACTTTTTTGAGAAGAAGGTCTCTGAATGACTTTGGCTGAGTTTGACCATCTATGGGAATCATGATATAGACAAACACTGCACCTTTCTCTCTGTTGAGACTGCCTCCTCATCACCTTCCAGACTTAAGCTGTGAGAAAACTGGTAACCCACATGAGAAGTCCAGACTAAGGAGAAAGGGGGGAGCTCCCTCAATGAGCACGGACCTTCCCCCCACTGCTGAGTCGTGAGTCTGCTGATAATTTGTGGAATTCTGGTGCCCCATTTTCCTTGGGCAGAGCTACCCCCATTGCCTCAGGTCTCTGAGGGCTTCTGGAGTAGGGAGATTAACTTGAGAAAAAAGTGATAGCTGGACTAAGGATAAGGATTTCTTTTTCTTTTTTTTTTTTTTTTAATTAGATTCAGATTCAGATCTTCAGTTAGGGTAACAATAAATAATGTTTGACCTCACATTTGAGCAATGAGGAGCAGATTAAATAGAAAAGTTAATGGATTTATCAGGACTAAAGATTTTTCTATATAATAAGGTATTTCAGGAATCTGAATAAAGATATTTCAGGAAACTAGCTGAGAATTTCTGAAGAAAAAATGTGAATTCCTGTGGTCTTCAAGTTGATAGTCATGTAGACAAAAGCATGAAGTGCTAATGAAAAAGACAGAAATATAATTGAAATACCTCTCTTTACTGTTTGAGGAGTGAGAAATAAAATGAACTACAGCAAATGATGGAGATGATTTTCAATTCCTTATCACTTCAGAACATTCACTATTTTTAGTTCAAATGGAAAGCTCAATTCTCTCAGGCGCTGTAAAAATGGAAGCAGACCTGTATCTGACACAGAAAAAGAAGTAGCTTTCCATAGATAGGCACAGATATTGAAGCAGTGTGAGAGGAACTGGAACGTGACAGTGATGGCAACCAAATCAGTAAGGCAGAAGGTAAGTAGGGAAGCTGAGGGAGATTCTACCAAATTTTCGGGTAAAATGTTTCAGGTTTCTTCTAGCTCTCTTCCTTTCACTTGATATGAAAGCAAACACTTATTTTTAGATTTTAATATAGTAAGAGGACTTGTTCCTAACAATAAATATAACTTCAAAGGTGGTAACATGAGAAACTCACAGATAATAGAAGGGGAAAATTAATTTGCCAAAACTGACCTGGGATTAAAGTAGTAAGACAAAACCAGAAGAAGTTATCAGACTTTATAGATAGTGAATATTTGAGGAAAGGTTGTGAAAGATAGGGCATGGTGGAATGCTGTCTTACTAGGAATTTATGACTAATGCTGGATATAAAATCAGTAAAAAAAGGTCAGTGGACAGAGCGAATCAGCAGTTTAGTTAGGACTGGGGAAAGGGAACTTGTAAGGTAAAGCAACTGAAGCTGCTCAGTGCTTCCTCTCAAGCAGTTCTGCTTCTGATCATAGCGGCTTTGAGCAGGAAGATAAATGCATGGCTGATCTGATCATTGTTGAGGCTAACTTTATTCTGTGACCAGGAGAGAGCAAAAATACATCCCTATTATGTATAATGCAATGCTAATTGCCCAAAAATTTTCCTTTAATGGATCTATTCTTTCTTTCAATTGCTAAATTATATTAGTCCCTGTCTGTTGCAAGGAATGCACTTTCTCTTATGTGTTTCTTTTGAATACTAGAGTTTGAACTGGGTCACAATGATAGTGGTGAATCAGTCAAACCATTGCAGAGCAGTACTAGCTGTCAATAGATAATTTCAGTGTAGAATTCATCCTGATTTAGCAAAAGTGAATAACAGTGCCACAAATTTTTTTTGTTATGTATTTTTTAATAAGGAGTTGTTGAATTGCTTACAGAAGGGACCTGATTGGTGTTTCATGTTTGAACTGTTGACTTTTAAAATATAAAATGACTGCAAGTTCACTATTGGCCTTTGAAACCAGGATAAGTAAAAGAATACAAGAAGAAATGGTTCACTATAATGGCTGTAGATGGCAGGTGGCCACCAAACCTGCTCTATCACTCCCTTCCTCAACTGGATAAGGGAGAGAAAATATAAGGAGAGATAGGACAGGGAAAGATAATTTGCCAGTTACTGTCACAGGCAAAAGAGACTTGACTTGAGGGAAGTAATAGAATTTATTACCAATCAAATCAAAGAAGTTTCTTGAGAAAATAAAACCAAATCTTCAATTCCCTCTATCCCTCCTTTCTTCACGGGTTCAGTACTACTCCCGATTTCTTGTGCTCCTTCTCCAGAACAATGCAAAGGGACTTGGGGATGGGGGAATGGGAATGGAGGTAAAGGAATGGGGGTTGCATTTTGTTCTTCAGCAATTGTTTCTGCTTTTTTCTCCTTTGGGGTAGGACTCCTCACATTTCCCATGCTCCAGTGTGGGGTTCCTCTCACGGGAGACTTCTTTAGGGAGTTCTCTAGTCTGGGTCCTTCACACAGCTTGCAGTTCTTTACAAACTGCTCCACCATGGGCTCTTCCACAGGATGCAGTGCTTCAGGGACATGGGCTCCCATGGGGTCACACAAATCCTGCCAGAAAATCTGCTCTAACATGGGCTTTTCTCTCCATGGGGCCACAGCTCCTGTCAGGAGCCTGCTGCAACATGGGCATCCCTTGGAGTGACAGACTCCTTTGGACATCCAATTGCTCTGGTGTGGAACACTCCTTGGCCTGTAGGCAGATCTCTGCATTCCTGTGATCCTCCATGGGCTGCAGGGGCACAGCTGCATCACCATGGTCCACACCAGGGGCTGCAGGGGAATCTCATGTCTGGTGCCCCTCCTTCTCCACTGACCTGGGTGTCTGCAGAGTGAACTGCAGAGTTCCTCTCACATAATCTCACTCCTCTGTGCTTTTTGGCACAGAGCAGTAGCTTTTTGCCCTCCTTGTTAAACCTGTTACACAAGAAGCAATATTGCTGATGGACACGGCCTTGGCCAGTGGCTCTGTCAGTCTTGGATCCAGGCGGCACTGGCTCTGTCAGGCACGCAGGAAGCTTCTCAGAGAAGCCACCCCTTGTAGCCCCACATTCCTAAACCTTGTCACTCAAACACTATACAACGGCCCACTCACAGAATATTGAAAATATTGTCCATGTGTGAAAGTGAATATTCTTTACTTCAGAGGTACAGTAGCTATGTATGCAATATATAGCTCTATGCACTGGGACAAGTATGCATCCTACAATTTTCCAAGCCCTCTTGTGAGAGTAGCAAAAAGAAACCTTGACAGACAGATGTAAAGTTCTGAGAATAACTGAAAGAATAATTGTGAGTATTCAGTCCTGAATAGGCATTGCTGAGAGACACAGATATTTACAAGTGTTTCATTTCACCAAAAATATGTTGTTTAAGATGAACATGTAATGTAGGAGTTACTTACATTTTATAGCTTATCTAAAAACTAAGAATACTATATTTCTCTTGATCAATTAGGTTTTATGTTGTTTTTTTTTTCCAAAATATTTAATGTTATACATATATATTATACAAATGTAATATAATGTTATACATATATATTATACAAATGTAATATAAATGTAAATAAATTTGTAATATTACAAATGTAATATAGAGGATTATAAAATGTAGTATGATATGTAAATATATATTTCAGGTATCACTAAGAGATTTCATATCTTGAATTAGCCACTGAAATTCAAATAAATACTTTGAAAGATACATTTTTATAGCAGCTGTGGTTTAGCTAAAGTATTTTATAGTTGTATTGCAATACACCTACAATCTTTTAAGGTAAGCAATATGTAGTTAATAGTGTTAAGGTATATTAAATTAGCGCATAAGTGCAGAACAACAAGTATCTATATCATGCAGTGGAAAATTATAATAATAAATGGGCATCTCTCTTTTTCAGTGATGACTGTAGTAGTAACCTACCCTTCAAAATTTTGTTTCAATCTCCAAAAGTTTAATTTATTTTTTCTAGGTAGCTTGTTGTTATTTTGTTTGTTTTGTTGGTTTTTTTTCTGTATCCTTTCCATGAATAAAAAGGATTTTGCATGGTATAGTAATTTTCATGAACATAGCTCTAAGAGGAAATTTCTGTACTGTTCATAGTGACTGCCATATATAAGACAGTATACAGATAAAGAGGACGACAAAAATAATTTTAGCATAGTTTTCAGAAATGAAACCGTGTTGCTTTGGCTGGGGTAGCATTAATTTTCATCACAGTGTCTGGTATAGGACTATGTTTTGGATTTGTGCTGAACATGATAATGCAGAGATATTTTGGTTCTTGCTGAGCGGGGCTTACATGGAGCCAAGGCCTTTTCTGCTGTTTGTACTCCTGTGATGGCGAGAAGGCTGGGGGTGCGTGGGAAGCTGGCAGGAGACACAGCCAAAACAGGAGACCCAAACTGCCCAAAGGGATTTTCCAGACCATGTGAGATCATGGTCTGTGTATCAGGCAGAGGGGAAGAAGGAGTAAGGGGCAGACATTTGGAGTGATGGCATTTGTAGTGTTGTCTTTTCTCCTGTGGTCTGTCAGTGGAGCTCAGGAAGAAAATCTTTTTCATCAGTATGTGTTCTTTGTGTAAGAAACAGATTTCTGTCATGTGGTTTCAGGCAGCAACAAGACAGACAGCAAGGGAATTATATTCCTGGTTGTTGTTTGCAGATGCTTAGCAGAAATTGTGGCTTTCTACCATAGCAGAAGTGATTTGCCTTAAGGTATCAGGCTGTATCCTGCTTCTTTCCCTGCAGCTTTGCAGGCACACTTTATATCAGAACTTATACAAGATATTTCTGAAATATCTGCTTTTAGAAATGTCTCCTTCAAAATATAATGTTTCATAATATATGTTTCTGCCTTAACTGGAAATCATTACATTTGTAAGGGGCCATTTCAGTGGCCTTTCTATTTAGGATATGTGTGCCTTCTTTGTGTGTTAAAAGTGAATATCCAGCAGAAATAATATAGCTTTTTAATTTCTCACAAATGTTAACAATCTTGGTCATTACTGCAACTGTATAACTCATCAATAATTTGATTGATTGATTGATCTGGCTAAATGGCTGTCTGTATCACTGATAAGCTATTACTTAGTGGCCTGAATAAAATTTCTTCTTTGAATCGTGTCCTTAGACTTCTGTACCATAGAAATATTTTTTTTAAGGTGTGAAATATTTACTTGTCTAGGTCCTGTCCCCTGGTAATACTTAACTAATCTTGGCCTCATTAATACTTGGCTAATTCCTAACTACTTATATGTTGTTAGACTTGTAGTTACTTACTCCCTACTCCCCATTTACTTCTATAAATGTGTGCAATGGCATTTGACAAACAGGGTTTTTACCACAGTACATTAAACATTATGTACTGAAAATTTATATGATTAGATAGTCTTAAAAAAGAATGTGCTGTTATGTATACTTATGTATATATATGTATCTGTATATATGGCAAATATTCTTTACAGTCATAATAAAAACCCCAATGACAACAACTTGCAGATGTAACAAAGTTCATTCCAACTGTAATTTTGTAGTCTTGATAATATTAAAGAAACCTCAGTGCTTCTCAATATGAATTGCAGGCTGGGAACTGATGCCCATGTTATCTTGTTATGTCAGCTCTGCATTTGTTCCTTACTTCTGTCATTTATTGAAAGAGATTAAAAGCTGAATAGAAAATGTTTCACAATTAACAATGCACTTCACAATTATGTCATTTGTTAAAGTACTTGTAACTCTGAAAAAAGAACAAGTCCCATGTTTAAGAGATAAATGAGGTTTTTGAACAGATACACTCCGTATTTTATGTATACTTTTCTGTGCACAGTGCTGAATTCTGATCAACTGGAAAAATTCTTAAGTCTTGTGAGTACAGGGAAAATTTCAAAATTTACTTGCAGATTTTAAACTTCATGTGTTTTGTTTTTTAAACTTATTTTAAATATATTTTATTTTGTTTTGTTTATTTTTAATTATTTCTGGAAGGAAAATTACTGAAAAATGAAAGAAATTAGCTGAAGTTATTTATTTGGCTCTATCTTCTTTTTGTTATCTTTCTGTGAGTAATATGAGTCTAATTCAAAATCCTTAGCAAATTAATTTCTATTCTTTTCTTCCATGTGGTTTTACTTTGTGACTTTATGTGACCTAAAGACACAGTAGTGACACAGCATATACTCACAAAAACAATACAATTTATTTCTTACAGGCATTCTTTTTTTCAAATGGCAATTTAAATTCATTGTATTATGCAACATTTACTGAGTAATTTTGCAGATACAAAAATGATGCAATGTGTGGTTTGGTGTGTCATTTCAGAACAGCTCTTGGATTCAGATCAACTTTAGAAACCAGTGGGAATTAAAAGAATAACTCCTGTCAGCCATTCATAGTAACACAACTATGTTGTGTTTTGAACTTATGTGAGAGAGGATGAGGTAAAAATAAAGCAATAACTTTTAGTGGTTTGAGGGTTAGGTGACATACAGCAAAAGCACTAGTTCAGCACGTTCATTTTCTTTCAGTTCTATCTTGTTTCCATTACAATCTGAGGAATGTACTGTTCAACTGCAGATCAGCATTACTTCTATGCTTCCAGCACTAATAATTTAATACCTTACATTTTTGATATTGGTTCCCTGCTAAGCCTCTTCCCTTTCAATTATAATATTGACTTTTCTTTATAGTTTCTTGCAATACTTCTTGTTATGTTATTGGTACGAATGTTCACTCCTGAAAAGATAAAAGGAACACTGCAATGTACTTCTCAGCCTTTAAACAGGGGCTTTATACATTTTTTCTTCTTTTTCTCTTGAAAATAACAAAAGACTCCTAATTTTGCCAAGTGTATTAAAAAGTTGTATTTCTGTGTATTTGCTAAATAGTCATGTTCTCCATAGGCCAGTTATCTGCAAGATACTTCATAATACTTGCAGCTGGCAGAAGATGGCCATTGGTCATGTGCATATGCTTAGGGCAGGTATTTCCAAACTATTGCAGCTATGACTATATTGAGATTTTTTCTCTGAAAAAAAAACCAAAGAAACAACAACTTGTTCTTTTCTAACATTTGAGATAAATTAACTTGGTGATATGTAAATATGTGTTTCTCTAGCACTTCCCCTGTCCTCCTTACTTTCCCAGAAGCAAATGCTAGCTCCTTGCCCTTGTGGACCTAAGTTTAATGGATGACATGTCAAAATGGAAGCAGCAGGTTATGTACAAAGTAAGCATTTCTGCAATACTATTGAGAAACATAAATGCAAAATAATTACACTAAAACTAGTATTTTATTTAATGTTTTCAGACATCAGCAGGAATTTATTACCTGTCAAGCAGACCTTATTTCATACACAACTGAATACCAACCAGAAATAATGTGGCCTTCAAGTTTCTCTTCAATTTTGTTACATGTTTTGAAGATATCAAGGGATGCAGATTAATTTTCTTTTGCACAGAACCAGATGTTACTGTCTGCATTAAGTCATTACATTTCAAAGTGTATTCCAAAAGAAAAACAACTTTTTTCTTTTAACTTCAGCTTCTCTCTTTGTTTTCTTACAGGTTTTGTTGCTGTTTTCTTGATTCACCATCCACTTTTAAAGTATCATTTCTTATTTTTTTTCCTGTGTGATTTCAATATTGACTACATTCACAAGCACACATGGACCAGCAGATTTCTGGACTGGGCTAGGCTGTAACTTGTCCATTTGTCTTGCATACTGCAGGGCAATATAATTCTCTCAACAGGACAGTGTCTCTAACAGCATGGCATCTCCACTGCTGCAGGAACAGCACTAACTTCAGCCATGACTGAAGTGGGGACTCCCCTTTCTTCCCTCCTTTGTCAATCTTCTTTGAAGCAATGGTGTAGAAGCAATATTTCTTTCCTTCAAGAAAAAATAAAGAATAATACTTGGATGAAATTATTATACTTACCCTGTTTTTGCACCCAACACTTCACTGTCTGAAAATTACAAACCCGTTATTCATCACAATTTGTTTTTTCTGTACAGAGATTGCACATAAGATATTGTTCAGTTGACATGATAGATTGTCTATCTCAACTTGTACAGCTATGAAGATCACAAAATGTTTCATGTGCTAACCTATCAATAATTGACATAGGATAGCACTGATATGTTGGTATTTATGCTATATATATGCCTTTAGCATTTCTGGCATTAGCATTAATGTTCTGAGTGAACATTAAGAACAGAACTTTTGGTGGGCTGATGACTTTAACATTTAAATAGCCCAAACTTTCAAATGATTTTTAAAATTATTTCTGTTTTTTATTTTATGCATATTTAGTCTTTCAAACAAATAGATTGATAAACCCGGGTGCACAGTGCTGCTCTTTGAAAGGGGAGATGAATGAGGGTAGAGCAAGGGAATGCAGCCCTAGCATGGTAATAGAAGAGGCAAAGGATGGCACAAGATGGCACTGGGAATATAAACAGCAGTCAGTTAAAGGTAAGAGATGTAGACAAAATGATTTTAAGGGTAACAAAATGAACAAAGACCAAGTATCTAACATGTAAAATATAAGTATTCAAAATAAATAAATAGTAACTTAAACTGTAATGTGGACTTCTAGACTCATATAGAGAAAGAAAGATGTAAAGTTAAAATGTGTTAGAAAATCCACAAGAATAACCCCAAGTGTTTCCAGATTAAGAAAAAGAAAATGCCAAGATCAACACCACACACATATGGTGAAGAATTTGGGATGCTGTCACTTTGACGTAATACCTCATTCTTTCTTCTTGTGGAGTACTAGTATTTTGTATCTGGACTGTAAGTGCAACATGAAAGAAAAGAAATACAGTGGGAAAATCTTGTGCAACATTTATTATTTGAATTAATATTAATATTCATTTTGCTTTGATTGGATATTTTGGATTGTGAATATCAGTATCACTGTGTCAGACTAGCTGTTATAAATGTCATGGTTTATTTTGAATTTTAAGATTGAAATTACACTAAAGTTCTTGAATTTCTGTAGAAGATGTGTGTCCCTTTTTCCCCATTACAATACATGAAATGCAACAAAGCCAGCAGAGTCTAGGGTGAATGCAGCCTTCCAGAACAGTTCACAGAGACTCTAACATTTCCTGCATCTCAGGAGTTGCCCAAGTCAGGAATCACGGCTTTAATACGTGCTCAAGGCTGAGTAATGGGAACTTGTGAATTTCTTGATCATTCAGGGTGTGACAGATGCCATTTGTCAGGGAATGTGCATACAGCACATGCAAGGTTGGTTCACAGACCATGTGTTCTACCCCACCCTATATGTTGGGTTGATGGGATCTGGGGGTTGGTCAGGTGGTTGGCTTGTTTCTTGTCATTTACAGTTAGTGGGAATGTCAGGAGCAATAAGAGGGTATGTAAGCATGGAGACTAGCACCAGATTTTACACATCATAAGGGTATCTTTTTTGTGTCATTGTAACAAGTTCTGCAAATGTAGCCTTGGTTTTTCTGAGATCTGTATGACAGATTTTATCATGATAAATTGGAAAGACTGCATAAAGATTGCTGTATCAGCTAGTACTCTGCCAAGACAAACATTATTTGTTTACATTCTGTCTGACTCTTATTGCCTACCACACAGTCTGCCTTTTTATCACCTATTTAATGAACTGCAGAACTATCTTTCATTTGTGCTTGTTATTCATCTTGGCACAAAGTTTCTCAACGGGTGTGTTAATAGAATTAATGCACAGCAGTAAAAAAGAGTAGAATCCCGAAGCAGAATTAACAATCTAATTTACTTTCACCAAACAACTACTGAGTGAACACATGTGCCACTGAAACAGATCAGCACAACTGTGGCAGCTAAAACATTAATGAACTGCAGTGGACGTGAGTGCCTGCTCTGGACACTGAAGCCTACACGTGTGAATTGCAAGAAGCAGGTTATACAACATCTGCCATTAAAATTTGAGCTAGAATATTTAACATATGTTTTAAATAATTAAATGACATTATTTTATACACAGCATTTAAATGGTTTTCAAATGCAATTATTCACATAAGACATATGCTTCTGTTTTACCACACATGCTTCTGGTTAGAAGTAAAGTCCATGAAGAAGCAGAATCTGACAGGCAAACACAGCGCTCTGTAATTCGTACATTTGACATGAAACATATGGTCTGCAGTCAAGCACAGAAAGCATCATATAAGGTGAAAGCCAGTAGAGCAAATTACAAAACCAGAATAGCACATGAGAACTACTTTTGAGAACTATTTTGTGAAAGTCATTGCATCTATTTGCTTAATTTATTGAGCATATTCTTTATAACTTTCATGCTGAACATTGCTCTTCAGTAATAGCATTTTAATATTCTTCCAGAAAAAAAGCAGCAAAGAAGTAACTGTACTCTTATATCTCTGAGGTGAATATAAGAAAGTCAACATTACTTAAATATCTGTGTTCGGCATAGATATGGTAAAAATAAAGGCTGAGTTAAGTAGCATTGCCTCAAAGTCCATTGCTTTTTTTTTCATCTATTTTTTTTGTGGTTGTTTTTTAAGACTTTCCAGCGTGTACTAATTTAATTCAGAATTATCATTGGAAGGTCTCAGAGGTGGAGAAGAACATCAGCTAACAGCAGGCTGGGGCCTCATTTTAATAGGTTCGGTCAGTCAGATGAAAACCCTTCCATTATAACCATCTCCTAAATCTGATCTGTTATGTGAAAGATACTAAAGCTCTTGCATTTCTTTGTCTGTGATAGAAAATGCATTATGTGTCTTCACGAATTATACACAAAAGGAGTTAGATTCTGTTTGTAAAACAAGCATGCCTGCTGGGTTTAATCACCACAAGCAAAAATCACTTTAAATCTGCTACTAACAGCACTTTGGCATCTTTTATTAGTGAGTATATAAAAGCCTCTTTGATTTTTTTAAAAATACATTGGAGCTGTTTTCTTTGTAATTGGTGGTACAACAATATCTAACTGACCTTCATCCTTGCTATTGCTTTTGTGCTCTGCAGATTCTCCTCTAATATTTTAAAAAAAAAGTAAACTCAGGCAAAGAACAGAGATGATTAGTCACTTGCCTTTCATCTCGGGGGCTGCAGTCAAATGTGCTTTCAACAGGAGTATCTTATTATCTTCAGATCAGATGTCTTTAGGTCTACAGTGTAATATGTTTTGATGACCTTGGATTCTAGGCCAAAACAAAAAAAAAAGAACCAACGTTTTCTTGTTTCTATTTGAACACTAACAATTTCATATCCTCCAATGGATTAGAGGATATAACCTGCTGCTGATTCAAAGACAACTGAGAGAAGAGTAAAAAGTCTGGAATTGCACCTGCCATAATTTTATGTCACCTCCATTTAAGAAGCAAAACTTCATGTAATGATATATCAAATATACTTTCCATTTAAATTTTGAATCCACTGCAAATGAGTTTTAGTTATACCTGTAGAAATAAGTAATTAATATTCTTACACTAATTTCAACCAAACAAATTATAATTAGACATTGTTTGGGAGGTATCCTCTCAGTTCATCAGTCTGCAGAATGGCTCTATTTCACAATTTAAAAGACCCAAGAGACATGCTCTAATACCAATAGCACAACACAGTCATGTACAGATGATCCTTTACACAAGTTATGAATAGTGGTTGAGCTTGTCCTGATAAGGAAAAAATACTAAAACTAAGCTGCAAATAAATTTTACTTCATTTAGCCTTACATATACTATTTTTTTTTCTCACAAGTGCATGCCCACATACTTGTCACAGAATCATAGAATGGTTTGGGTTGGAAGGAACCTTAATGGTCCTTGAGTTCCACTCCTTGCCATGAACAGGAACACCTTCCACTAAACCAGGCTCTTCAGGGCTCCATCCAACCTGGCCTTGATAGATTTCACTGCATGCTCTTTTGAGAAGAATCCCACTCAGTATATTAGAATTAGTTTTCAGCTATTGTTTTCATGC
This sequence comes from Parus major, assembly GCF_001522545.3. Classification (NCBI taxonomy): domain Eukaryota; kingdom Metazoa; phylum Chordata; class Aves; order Passeriformes; family Paridae; genus Parus; species Parus major. Next base: position 48,247,525 of record NC_031771.1, read on the forward strand.
TATGAATATTTTTGAGCTGAAACCTGATGAAATGATCTCTTCAGAGATAGTAAGTGAATAATAGTGGTTTTAGTAGAGCTTCAGGAATAGAAGTAAAAGGTTAATTACCTCATGTTAGGGTCTTTACAACTGTGTATATTAGTCTAATATATGTCATATCATTTAGATTCAAACAACATTATTCCCTAAAACCCACCTAAGAAAATTTATGCATATTATATATAGCAACTGCTCTTAATTGTAAAGAACCGATCAATTGACTTCTGTTGCCTTATGTTAATTTTCAGTTATGACAACATAATCAATAAGAAGCCAAAGAAATGCTCTTAAAAAACCCAAAACATCTGTCACTTGATGTATAGATTTATCATTCAAACAGCTGAAGTCTACAAAACTCATTTACTTCATTCAGTTACCTAATTATGGCACTAATCCAGGAAAGATCTAAACACCTCCATAACACAGAACCAATTATACTGGGTTTTACTGCAGGTCTACCACCGTCCTAGACTGTAACAAGCCACAGAACAAAATATTAATTGTCCATTATTCTCAAAAACACAGACTGTACAGAACAGTCTTAACTGTCCTAGAACTTTGTGCTGTTGTATCTTTTTTCCCCCCACCTTACCAAAAAGGTAACATCTGTAGCTGGTGGCTTTTGCTGTAGTGTCTGACTGCAGTGGTGCACCTGGAAGACTGCTACAGGAGAAGTCAGTGATCTGCATACTTGATTTTATATGTAGGTGCATGGTGACCATTTACCAAAGAGCTCCCAAGCAAAATGGGGAGTGGAGAGCTGTGGTCAGTGTGTAACAGCTCATCCCTTCTGCTGCCCTGTTCCTGTGCAGTCCCTTCAGTGGGACACAGTCCTTCACAAGCCCCTCCAGCCTGGGTCTCTCCCACAGGCTGCGGTTCTCCAAGAACTGCTCTATCATGGGTCCTAGCAGAGCCTGTCCTGCAGCCCCCCCACTAACACTTTTCCTTTAAACCCAAGACCTCCTTATTTTAAGTTTTCTCCTTATTCTTGAAGAACATATCTGAAAGAAAAAGCAGAAATAAAATGCTATTAAAAGCCTTTTTTTTTTTTCTGTAGCACAGAAGCAATCCTCAGACATTGATTTTTTTTTAATATACTGCATTAGAGACTAATTCAGATCCCTCTCCCTGAAGTTATAAAAAGTCTGTTAAACTGCAAAAGTGTGGCATGTAAACTCATTTCATAGGCACAAATACAGAGCAACAATTCTTTATTTACATTCTCATTAGAATTATTTTCCTGTGTGTTTGAGCATAAAACTTTTTACTTCACTTATCCCAACTGAATGCTAAAAAATTACGTGTTGAAAGTATCTTTAGAGAAAAGGAGTAAGCTGCCACTTAAAACTAAAAATATTTTGCTTGAAACAGAAGCTTATTTAAACACACAGACTCCATACACTGGATATAGGACTTGCCTATAGGCAAATCAAATAGAATTGCATGACAAGTAGTGGAAGGAACAAAAGCAACAAAAGCAATATGCTGTAAATAATTTCGTAATTGACCAGGTCAAGTTTTAGTTATAAAAGCACCAGAGGATTCAGCTATCAGCTTCATTCTTCTTAAAAATAAATGTTATGTGTTGCTAACACTGTATTATTAATCCATTTATTTAACAATGATTTTAAAAAATAAAATACAAATCAGTAATAAAATCTTTTTATCAAAGAATCTATATTGTTGCAGTGATGTTACACGCACCTCATAATGTGAAATTCAAGATAATGAATTATGATAAGGACCTTGATAAAATATTCAGAGAAGCTGGAACCTGCAGCAGAAATTTTACAAGGAGTACCACTCGTTGTAGACAGGCTTTTGGCAGATAGTGATGTTACAGGAACCCAGAAACGGAACCATTTCTTCCTAAGAGAACTTTTTCCTAATACTGGCACAGTACAAGTATATGAAGGAACTGTCTTAGTTCCCAGTTAGGAACTCAACTGGGTTAGCTTACAAAGGATTCCAAAACAAAGCTTTCTTGAAATTACTAGGCCTTTTTAGCCAATACTTTGTCAGTAAAAACAATATCCCCTAAAGACAGAATGTGGTGAAAAATCAATAAATGAGCAATAGCATTTTGTTGAAGAAGAACTGAATCCTTTTTCTCCTTTCTGGGTCTTGAAAAAGACAGAATTATCAGAGCTCATAAATCCATGTATAATGAAATCATCTGAAGATATAGCCACTCTTTCATGTATCGTTTGAAAAGTAAGTGAATTCAATTAGGATCAAAGATGCAACTAGCTGTCAATACATTGTTAGTATTTATCAGCCTTGGCTTTATACTCTCTGAATTAAAAAAGCTAGAAGAAATGCTTATTTAATATGCTATTCTGAATATCCCACATCTTTCTGCTTCACCAGACAAATTCCAGTTTCTTTTTGAATTGAAGTCTCTTAAAAATATGCAATCATAGCTAAAAGGTTCCTTTGCTAAAGATGAAGGTTTTTAAGGTGGTAAAGTGATCTGAGTTTGATCTTACAATAAACACATCTTTCAGCTGAACTTACTGATTTCCTACACACTGGATTTTTGTGCACTTTTGACACAAATAAAAGTTAAGATTTATTATAACTCTTCCTGCTGCTTAATATAACCTTCACCTACTATTTCATTAAGAAAAAACCAACTGGTTCATTGAGTCTCAACTTCCAGATAGTTTCTATGGTTCTTATATTTATACTAAAGTGTTGAGCTGAGGACATCAAATACACCCAAAAGGTCCAGTGATAATGTCTCTTGAACTGAAAAAAAAAGAAATTATTTTTTCTTTTCTTTCCTTTATAGATTGCTCAGCAAATATATTGTAGTGCAAGCATATACTTCAAATGTGTTTATTTAATGCTTGATATGTTTTTCTAGGTATTGCTTTCAAACAGGAGTGCATGTCTGTATGAGAGACACATTCATTCTGAAAAAAAATGCATGTTAAATTAGTATTCTTATATTTATTTAATATATATGTTGATTTTGTGTCATACATTTTTTGCAGTCTACATAAAATTTTCAACATGACCTTTGGCCACCAAGCCTATTATATCCTTAAAATAAAATTCTGAAACAAAAATTCCCTAGAAAGTGGTTTTGTCATCAGGGAACTGCCATTTGATATGATGTGTTAGAGTATAATATTGTGTCAACAAGCATAATTTCAATGATAAATATGCAATATACGAAGAAAAAGAATTTTTTTACCTTATGATTGAAACCCAAATGAAGTAGTTGATAACTGTTACATAAAAAGTGATGCTGAGTGCCAAGTAAGTTAATGCAATGTGATTGATATTCTGTAATGAGAACTAAGCAAAATGCCATTAATATGTAAAAGTAATTTCTAAGTGATTTGTCTTTGTGACTTATGAGGTTTTATGTAGGTCTCAAAATTTTTATCTTTTTTCTATAGTCTGCAAAATTGGTCAGATTGTTCAAAATTTATTATATGTATGCAATTAGCCCTGACAGATGGATTAGTTTAAAAATGGCTCTCAATGCAAAGAAAGGTCTTCCTTATGAATTATCAAGAAATTCTAAGTGGAAATTCTTACTAAAGGTTTTGTTTCAAATATGTTGGAGAAACAAGTCATGTATTTTTAAATCCATTCTATTTTTTTTTTATTTCAGATTTTTTTTTTTAAATTACTTATATGATACCTTAAGAGGAAAAGAACCCAAATTAATGATTAATTTCCATTCAAAGTTGTTGTTTTGGGTTTTTTTTTCTGATATCAAAAAAATTTATCTTCAGAGAAAATCAGAATAATTTTAAAAACAATATTTTTGGCAGACTATATTCAATAGAATTTTTGATACCATATTTTAAGTAATATCAAAATTTGACTTTTAATGAACAAAAATTTAGCATTCTTAACAATACAGATGTTGTATATTACAATAAGAAGGTGTTGCATGCTAAGTAGATGAACACAAACCCCTCACCTGTTACTTTTGTAAAGATATGTCTATATTCTTAATTGGAATATTAATCTCATCTCTTTCTGTTCATTTCACTGTTTTTATTATCTCATCTTTGGCTTTCCTTCACAATTTTTCCTTGCAGAGAAGAAACACGGTAATGGATCAGTTGTATCTGGGATGAGTTGGTATGGGAAGCTTCATCCAATGGCTTCATCCAATGTGATTATGGAAATACAGTTTTAAGATTTCAAGTGTTATCATAAGCGGTTTCTCTTGACAGTAAGATTTAGGAGTCATGCAAGAAGATTAACTCCTTCATACTTTCTCAGCCTAGATATAAATTTTTGTTGCAGACAACATAAAGTAATACCATGAAAGAAATCTTGCCTGCTACTTGAAAGCATTGAATAATTCCTTCAAGAATAAGTTTATATATTTTAAGTCCCAGGATTGCCACAATGTGTCACACTGCATTCCCTTTTAACTGAAAGTGTTCTCACACACAGTACCACTTGTTCATGGTCTCTTTCTCTCTTACATTTGTGTACACATGCATATATGGATTTTGTGTTCCCATACACACACACACAGATACAGAAATGCAAGCAAACAAAATCAAATTTGAGATTAAACATATGACATTCAGGACTCATGTTGCAGACCAAACTTATTCAATATTTCAGCTAAGGTAAAATGTTTAATACTGATAAAGTTTCTCTTGGTGATAAATTACAGAGCAAGTTTGGACATGTGTCAGGAATAACATGAGAACAGGGTACCATGCTGTTTGCCCTTGCTTGTGTGAGACATGAAAACAAATCATTGCAAGTAAAAGTGTTGGCTTTAATATACCTTCTATTGATATAAGTTATATGAATAAAAATATCCCCAAAATTTTCATCTATCTTTTACAGAGCTAGTTGGTGAAGAAGTTCCAGGGGTTAAACAGAAGAAGTACTGCTTTTTGTCTTGCCTTACTGAGTGGGTAGAATTAATGACAGCATGAACATGATCACTGAGGGAAGTTGTGTAGTTGAGAAGTAGACATCACATAACACCAGAAATCTTAACAGTCGGAGCTAGTTGAAAATAACAAAACACAGTTCATAATCCCTGGTTGTTGTGGTTTTTCCAGCACAGTTGCACTTCTATTTTGTTACAGTTCTGGCTGTCAAAAACTGATCTGAATGGATCAAAACTCAAAAGCACAGAATACCAGCACTTCAGAGATCAGAGCCATTGTCAGTGGGATTTTGCTACCATTAGAGATGGCAAAATGGAGAGAAGGAAAGGAGTGAAAGCTGATCTTTTTCATGCTGAAATCAAAACAAGATTTTCTCTGACTTCAAAAGAAGAAGCAGGGTAAAATACACAACCAAGGAGAGAACAGTCAGAGTATCTAGAAAGGAGTATCTAGAAAGGAACAAAGCAAGAAATTTAGGGAGTGAGGAAAATTATTTGAGAAAAGGCAAAATTGCAACAGGTTAGAAAATAGGGAGAGAAAGTCTTGAATTAGAAACACTTTCACAAATTCTAGAAGTACCTCCTTACTATGTTTCAAACGTTATTTTGATCTCAGAAAATTTGTTTTTTATATCCCATCTTTATCCTAGAAGTGAGAGTGAACAGACCATTCCTAAATCCAATGAACACACATGTACACACACATGTACGCACATATATGAATTACAGGAATATTTGTGTACTTGCTCATGATTTCATTAGATTTAAATTCCAGAGAAACAAAGACTGCCAGTATGCTGAGGTCAGGCTGCAACCATGTTTAACACAAAGAGAACTGGCAGAGATTTTGGGAGACCTTGGGCTATTTCCCCAGTACTTCCAGGCTGGAGGCTTTATGACAGCTCTGTATATTATTGCTCTTCCTTCAATCAGTCTGCCTTCTTTCCAAGCCTTACATGCACATTTTGCAGCATGGATTGCACTATGAAATAACAGGGAAAACAGTATCTGGATCTATTTTGGAAAAATAATTTTGTCCAATTGAAAGCTTCTCTTAGGACTTGAATCTGAATTTTTTGTTCAGATTTCACTGTATATTCAATGAAGAAGGAAAGTTTTCTCCAGATTCTCCAGAGACAGATTTGACAACATCTGTTTTAGAATTGTGGTATTCTTTACTCTAGATTTTTTTCCTTCCTCATGTGAGGATTCTTATCATTCATTGATAATCTAGCAATCCTTAATGACTCAGAATAATTTGCTTTTAAGATTACAGACAAATGACTGACTCTTTCATAATATTTATCAATTCTAATTGTATACTAAAATTATGTATAATTATAGAAAGCCCAGTTAAAGATTATATCACTTGAAATAAGACAATATTTCAAACCCAAGCAAATTCATTTATATTAATGATACATGGTTTAAAATCCACTCATTTAGTTACTGCAATTAGGATGCACAAACAACATAATGGAAAATATACATATAAATAATATATTGAAGCATTTTTAATTAAGAAACTAATTATCCTAAATAATACATTACATTAATAAAAGAAAATAAGTAATAAATTTCTGATTTGTCTTGTGCACCACCTATGTAATCTTACTATTCAATAAGGACAGTATTCCATTGAAAAAATACCTATGAGAATGTGTGGGTTTTTTTAATGTGTGCATGTATTGTTTTATTTTCTTTGTGCATTATTTATTATCTGAAAAGTAAGATAAGTTGGCTCTAAAGAAAGTCATCATAAAGTGTCAACACACCAGGAAACAAATCAATACTTCTTTAAATGACTGTGCTTTCTGGAGGAAAATATATTTCAGTTTGGGACCTTAAATTCATTATGCCTCAGTGCATACTGAGTTGAAAACACTATCTCTGTCATTAATGTGTTTATAAAAGGGTCTTGTCTTCTAATGCACACGGCAGTTTTCAGATTTCTAATTGATTTTAAAATTTAGGTAATCTTTTAAACAGAAATTAGCTTAAGTACATTATTAGCTTTTAAGAATCACTGCAATACCTCTGTGAGAAATTTAGATTCAATGAAGATTATATTTAAAAAAATTCTTCAAGCTTCATAGTTTCAAAAAATCAGTTTTAATGATTTAGTTTTTCCATAGTGGTAATCTACATCTGAAATTTTCAAGCCTTGCTGAGTTTTTGTGTTTCTTTCATTTGTATTCACTAAATATTTCTTTATATGGGAAAAAAAAGGAGACAAGACATTTTAACTAATTTAAACCACATAATAAAAAAATAAGCAAACAAGCCCAGGTCTGTATTCAGCAGATTTTTAGAGTACCATAAGCCTGTTTTATTGGTCCTCTCTAATGGTATGACGAAGAAGTATCATGAGAGAAGTTTATCATCTAGAGGAATTTTATTTCTGAAGATTATGTGTTAGCTGCATAGGAATACCAAAGTCATAGTAAAATATGAAACATTATAAAACTGCTAATAGATACAAATTTCTGGCTTCTTTTTTTTTTTTTTTTTTTTTTGTCATGCATCAAACTACCCTGCTTCACATTTTTGTCTGTGTATGACCCTAATCAAAATGGGAACAAGTGTAAACATTTTTTTGGGTAATATTAAGGTAAGGAAAGCACTTAAGGGTGGAGATTGTCTCTTCCATACAGGACATAGAGAAATAAATATAGGAACTATGATTTTTCTGCTTCCCTAACTCACTGTAGGGTGGCATTAATTCTCTTGAAGCAGGGTAGCTCCTTTCCAGTTACCTCCCCACAGATGTATGTTGAGGTTATGTATCTGACACTCATCAGTGGTAACTAAAATAATTTTGCTGACCCACATATCCTGTTCACATTGCTGAAACCTTTTTATGGTCAAGAAGCAGAATGTAGGCACATTCTTCAGTGAATAATTAAGCAAACAAGTAACCCAGAGCCTTTACTGCTCATGAAATTATTGAACTTACTTCATGTAACTTAAGGAGAGTTACCTGTATTTTTCTCATTCAGGTCAACTCAAAATCCAAAAGTTGTTTAGAATGCACTTATGTTATTATTAGTTAGTCTTCGAGTTACTAGGTAAAGAACTAAAATGAGTTTCTTATTACTCTAATTTTTGGACTAGACTTTTCACATTGTCAGTGCAAGTAATTTTTTTTGCAGGGGGGAGAGGGAAAAATTTACAAAGAGAATTTGGGTTTTCTTGGACTTATATTTGAATTGAAAGGTATGTATTTATTTCAGGGGAGGAAACATTTATATTGTTTTTCCTTTCTAATTTACTAGAAATATTTTGCCCTCAGCTAAAAAAATAATCATTGTACTACTAATAAAACTCATTTAACTGAGATTATTTTAGGGATGCATTTCATTATCCACTAGTGAACAGCAATGTTCTTATACCACTTTTAGGTGGTTTCCTTTTAATAACACCAATTATAATATCTGATGTAACAGAGTATATCATTGTAGAAGTGAATTCTGTGTTGACGTAAAATTTCTCTGCCCTATACCTCTAGATATATTTAAGGGATTTCTTACATATGATGTTGCCATAATTTTCCTGAAAAACTCTTGATCCCTGTTTGCTTGAATTTTGACATAGATGTATTTCTTTCCTCTCTCTGTGAATAAGGAAACAGAATTAAAATGCATTAGTATTTTGATAATTTTTGATCTTGGAGCTATAAAGACTATTACAGAAGTCAAAGAAAGGGAAGGCAATGTTCTTATATCAACAACAAAAGAGAAAAATAATTGCAGAGATTGACTTATTTTTCCTTTTTCTGCAGACAATAATTTCTTATTAATTTTGAAGATACAGAATTTCACACTCATCTTAAAAAGCTCTTTATAAAATTTCAGCTGAGTCCCTGGAGATTTCATCTTCAGTAAGAATTTTTCAGGATAGAGGACAGTATTTCTTTCCATTTCTGCTCCTGAGAGCTACAGGCAGTAATATCACTAGGTGAAGAGATGAGATCTTCTGCATTCAGAACACTTCCTGATAAAGCCAGGTAAGACATGGGAGGAAAAGACATCACTCTAAGTTAAAGGAAAAAGTACTGAACCTCAAGTGATATCTGGAGCTGAACAGGTGATAGCACTTTCCAAGCAGGAAGGGTGTATAAAATCAGGAAACCCAGGGTGAGGGCCACTGATGCTAAAAATCAAAAGCCAGTGAGGAGAGAAGGACTTGAGTTGTCTGGTCAGAGTTCCTCCCTTATTTGAGGACTCTTTGGACAGATACAGAACATTTTATTATCTTTAAAACTAATATTATGCTAACTTAAAGTAAAACATGGGTAGCTACAAAAGGGATGAAAGTGCAGTGGTAGCTTGGCTTTCCCACAGAACAGAACAGGCTTATTTTTGATGTTTGAATCACTGAAGAGGGTTATGCCTTTTTTGCAGATTTTGTGGTAGAAGAGTGAAGATATTGAGATGGTTAATTCACCTACCCTAATGTCATAGGAAACTGGAGAAAACCAAAACTTTCTTCAACAGACCATCAGAATCACAGTAGGCAAAGTAAGCAGGGCTAGATGGAGCTGAAATTTGTTCCAAGTCTCTCAGTTAAACTACAGAATATGAGTTTGCATGCCTGTGGCTTGAGCAATAGGTAGAGCTGCAACCCATCTGTAAAGAGGTATTTTCATGAAGGAGTGGTTAATTTACATTCAAGGGCTGTTCTCAGGGTACACAAACACATTGAACAAGAGCTATGAGGGCAGCATATAAAGCCCAAACCAAACAAAATAATGTGATTCCTAGGGAAAAAAAAGAAGGAAAAAAAAAAAAGAAAAAAAGAAAAAAAGGGTGTAAACTGCAATCAGAATACAGAAAAAAAGAAATCAGAAGTTCCACTTAGAGAATGTGGGGTTTCCAGACAATATCTTGGTAATCATAGGGAGGTAGTAGGAACAAGACATGAGATAAAAATAAGAAAAAAAGAGAAAAATTCAAGGGGAAAAAAGGATTCTTTTATACATTTTCACTGGAGGAAAAGAATAATAAATTACTGATCTAGTGATGTCAGTAATAGCACCAGTAATACTATAGCTTCCATTAATTTTACTTTGTAATATTGGATAAGAAAATATAGAGATATCATTTTTTGCAAAAAAAAAAAGTAATAGAAGGAGATGTATATATTTCACATATTGTTCAGGTGGAATAGAAATTTCCCCATTTGATGGTGGTTGGAAGGATGCAATTCCTGTTTAAAGGAGAACCATCAAGAAAATACTGAACAAAACCTGCACAGCAGGACAGTGCAAGACCTGGATTGCATTGACTGTGATACTGGACTGTCCACAATGTGAAGGTAGGATGGAGTGTCTACTGATTTTACAGAACATAAGGATATTTTAGTAAGGTGATTATCTAGAAGACAAGCTATGGTTCCATCACTGCTTACAGTTGTGGACTGAATTCTATTAGCCCAGGTGGAAGATGGAGGAAGTAAGCCCACAAAAAGATTGAACACATTAGCACAGCCTCTGAAAGTAGCACAGACTAAATGAAAATCAAATTGTGATAAGAAAGCCTTCCAATAAAGGAAATACCTTCTCTGATCAAAAAACCACTTAACAGGACACTGAAGGAAGTCACAGTCTATTACAACTGACTGAAGACATGCTGACCAGTTTATTCAGTGAAGGCTGTTCACTGTGATGACAACAATGATTTTAGTTGTGTTTGGATAAATATCCTTTCCCTTCATAGTAGTAGTTTGCCACATGAAAGAGACAAGTGGAACCTGAGTGAAAAGATAAGAAAAAAATATTGAACTATTGAATTTCCATTGTTCTTTATAATGTGTGCTTTCAATGACAATTTTTTTGTTCAGTTTTACAAATAATTCAGGTTTTCTCTCTTCTAAGAGAAATCACAATAATTTTCACTTGAAATATAAACTCATTTTACAAAAAATTTAATAGTTCCACTTGTTAGAATTACCTGGCACATCTAATTACAAGTCTGCTCTCTAGAAAATAGCCAATGTTCTTGTGAAAAATACAGTTTATGTGGTAGAGTATTTCCCTTTGGCTGAGAATGCACTTAAGAAAAAAGAGAACACAAAGAGAGAGTATAAATCCATGTTACAGAGTACTAATCTGTGAAACTGACTGCTAAACATTTCAACACAGTGATAAATATGAAAACTAAACTGATGCCATACATAAATTCATGCAAAATTTTGTTTTAATCCAATTCAGATATTTCAAATTTGAAAGTATATTGTGTTAATTGCATGATGTAAAAGAATACCTACCACTAAGTCTGAAAAATTCAGATTCTTGATGCCTTGAATTAGTTTTCAAGAGAAGTATTCAAGCTTTTAAACTAGTTTATCACTGCTCCCCTTTACATTATTTTATAGTATGCTACATGCTGTACTAAATAAATAATAACATTATTAAGAACAATTACATCTACTAAATATATACTATATATGAAATATATATGCATATAGTACAACATATTTAGTATTATGGAAGCATGTTCATTAACAGTTGTCAGTCATTCAAATGATGCAGTGATAACTATGGCAGAGGAGTCCATGAAGAGATTGATTCTCGATTCAGGTTTTGATTGATACTGTGCATTAAATGAGGCCAAATCACACACAAGGGAGAATGATGCTCTAGGTAAAAATCCACAGATCCCTTTTAAAAGGGCATATTGAACTTGTATCACTGTGGGATGGAATGTATGGGATGGTGGGATGGAATTAACTTTCTTCTTAGTAGCCTACATGGAGCTGTGCTTTGGATTTATGAAAAAAACACTTCAGATAACACATCAGTGTTTTGGCTTAGGCTGACATCTCTTGCACAGTGTAAAGGGTTTCTCTTTTTTCTGCTCTGCCCCCGCAAGAAGTGTGCTGGAAGTGGACAAGAAGTTTGGAATGGACAAATCTGGGACATCTGACCCAAACAGTCTAAAAAAAGAGGAAGGATACTCACGATTATGGCATTTTTCTTCCTAAGGAATCATTTGTGTAGTGAGGCCCTAAAGCAAAACATATACCTGCAAATGGAAAACAGTGAATAAATGCCTTATTTTGCTTTGCTTATGCACAGAACTTTTCATTCACCTATTAAACTTCCATTATCTTGATCTACATATACTCACCTTCATTCTACCTTTTTATCCCGTGGGAAAGGAGGGTGAACAAAAGATGTGTGGATGCTTGGCTGCTGGCCAGGTTCAGTCCAGAGAAATCACACATTTTACACAATAAGCAAAAGAATACTGATGCTAGTGTAACATGAAAAAATTCTTTACATTCAATACATGAATTTAAAAATATGTCTGAAATGAGGACTGAATCGGAGATTTACAGTCTTACAATGGAGTGCTTTCCCTTCACACACATAGTTTCCAAACCCAAAAGGGTTAAAAATAGCAGTTGATCAAGTCAGTGCAAAGCCTACTCTTTGCCAATTGAATGAGACAAAAACTGCAATGATCAGATCACTGTGTGAATATTTTGAATAATGTAGATAATAAAAGTGTCATTGATACCAGTAATCAATCAGGCAAGATTTTTGTAGAGACAGTGGTAAATGTTAAACAGAACTGAGTGTCAGCATAACTAAAATAAATAAATACCACTTTTCTTAATTTTCAGTGATCATTAGAGCACTAGCTAAAATGTTCAAAGAATGAATACTGAGTTCTGAAAAGAGATAAACATGAAAAGTAGATAAGCAGAAAAAACATCTCAGACTTTACAGACTTATTACAGGCAAAGAATATGTCAATTTCCTGAAGAAAAAAAGGATCATAGTAAAGACAAAATTTTCTGAGGTAGCTAGGAAAATAAATTCTTCATGAGTTAAAAGATATGTTTATCACCTGGCTATACTATAGTGAAGGGGAGAAAAAACAAAGTAGTAGAGAGTGTGAAAAAAAAAGAGCATAGGAAAACCTTGAAGTCCCCAGCTGCACATTCTTATGAAATCATTTGCTCTCAAAGTAGATGCTAAAGCAGGAACTTACTGAAGTATATATGAAACTGCAGCACTCAAGGCAGGAAGGAAGATACTGTGAATGAAGTTGAAAAGTCTCTGATTCATTCAAACAGGCAATAGAAAATAGAAAGGGAACACTCTCCAAATTCAGTAAGTAAACCAAAAAAATATGACACTTCCATATGGACAGACATCTAAAAATTTTTGGATAAGTAAGAATCTGCAGATGTACTAGAAGATGAGATCCATACCCTGAGCAGTCTTTAAAGAAATCTTAATCACAACTACACAGCTGAGTGTATTGACCCTGCCTATACTAAACTTCCAGAATCCCAGTCAGTGCTGGCTTCAAGCCATAGTAATTACACAAGTATAGAATTATGTCTGACTGAATGAATGTTTATTGTTTTCACTAAACATTTTACAACCAGCTAATTTAGTGGGCATAAATCTAAGTAGTTTCAGGGAATTACAGGGTTTGATATATAACCATTATCATCTGGCATATTAGTGGAAAGTAGTTCAAAATGTTTAAAATACGTTGTTACATTAAACTGTTAAAGGAAGAGAAGCACTTTTAAGCCACACCGTTGGAATTGATTTTTCCTTTATTATGCAGGGACACTTAATATGCAATCCTGATCACATAAAGGCAAAATGAAAGGTTAACCTTGATTCTGGAAACTGCTGGGGCAGAAGCTTTGAGAGGAGTATGATGTAGATTTCATTGTGCCTTTTCTTTGTACAGGATGTATATAAAGATTACTAGTTTCAGATCTCACCTGTTTTGGTGGTCTGAGAGAAGTCAGTTACATAAAATATTATTATCTTTCCTACATCATAATCTTCACAGGCTGGTTTAAGTTTTGTCCTGGTGTATCACCATATAAATTTCCTGGGCAAGTCAAAGCACATCTTAATTTACAATTTACATTTACGTGTAATTTAGTTTACAATTACATTGTAGGATATAGGAAGGAGATAATATAAATTTGCATTATTCAAGAAATATTATGTGTAGCTCCTAACAAATTTTAGAAGATATTTTTATCTAGTAAAACACAAAACTATATGGAATGGAGAAGTATTTCTTTTTTAATAAATAGCAGAAAAATGACAGTATGTATGCTGGTGAAAGAAAAATAATAGCAATAATAATGTTTTTTAGCACTTTTCCTTCATCATACATTGCTATTCCTCTAGAGAAAAAATGGTGAAAATATACACTAAGTGTCCATTTTTCCAGAACTGATAAATAGAAAGATATTAATTCCATGAACACCAAGTTGTTGGAGACTAGAAAGATATTCTGAGTATCTGTTGCTAATTCTTCATCCATGTTTTCATATACTTTCTTCAGCATCTTAAAATACTGGTCTAAGTACCTTTGTATAACCCTTCAAGGACTTTTGACCTTTTTCTGAAGCATACTTGTAAAAATAGGATAGAAGTCACAGAATTATAACTTATAATTTAGGTTAGATATTAGTATAGACAGTCCTCCAAAGTTCTCGTGTTTTCTAAACTAATAACTGGGAGGGGAAAAAAGCCTACAACAACAACAAAAGATGGAAACCTGCCAAAGGTCACTATCAAAGCTAGGACCAGAATGTAATTTTCACAGAGTGCAAAGTAATCTTTACTAATATCAACATAGTTCCTTCTATCACATGGTAATACTAACAAGCTTGATGTCCTACATTTACACATACAAAACCCAAGCTGTAATAATATTTGCATGTACAAAACTTCTTAAGTAATCCATGAGAGTCCATCTAATTAGACACTAAATTACCATGAGAAGCTTCAAGTAATTATCGGTTTTGCTCTTTCTGGGGAAAACTCTCATCTGAGTCTCATCTGATGTTATAAACTTGATTGCACTGTCTTCACTGGAATTAACACTAATAGACACCAGAGAGATTCTCAGGTCTCAGGTTATGAAAATATTTAAGTACTTTCTTAATTTTAGAGCAAACGAATAACGCTTTTGACTTTGCTATATTGTACATCTACATGACTTGAGATTGTTGTCATGATGGATGTGAATGTCTTCCTGCACTCTGCAATCAGAAAACTTGGACTTTGTCTCTAATGTTAAAAGAGATTATAAGTGATTAGTCCAACTTGGCACTGCTGGAAGGCATCCTGAGGGATGTGGGTCAGTCAAACAAGAAAGAACCCAGAATTTAAGGAAAGCAAATTTTAATCTATACAAAGAATTAGTTAATAGGAAACTTCCCTCAGGGACAAGGGAGCAGAACAAAGATAGCAGATCTTTAAGGACATCTTTCACAGAGAACAAGAGTTCTAAAACCCCAGATATAAGAAATAAGGAAAGGCAGGCAAGAGATCAGCATGACTGAGTCAAGATCTGCTAGTCAAACTAAAGGCCAGGAAGGAAATGCACAGGCAGTGGAAGTAGGGCCAGATAATGGTGAAAGAGGTGAAATGGGGATATTGCCCAGTTGTGTAGGGATGGGTCCAGGAAGGCAAAGATACAGCTGGAGTTGAACTTGGCAAGGGGTGCAAAGAACAATGACTTCTACAGATATATCAGCCAGAAAAGGAAGGTAAAATAAAACTGACAAAATTGGCTACAGTGCAAGAAGAGAAGGCTGACATACAGCTGCTTCAGTCTTTGATGGCAACTTTTCTTCCCACACCACTTGAGTGGATAGGCTGTAAGGCAGGCACTGTTGGGAGCAAAATCCTTCTTCCCACATTAAGAGAAGATCAGGTCTGTGACTGAGGAATCTGGATGCACACAAGTCTCTGAGATCTTATGAGATAGATTCCAAGAGTCTTGAGGGATCGGATGGTGGAATTGCCAAGCCACTTTGAAAACTCATGGCAGTCAGACAAAGCTTGGAAAAAGGAAGATTCTTTTCTAGGAAGATTCAACCTATTCTTAAAACAGCTTGAAAGGGGGACCCTGGTAACTACTCACCTGTCAGCATCACCTCTGTGCCTGGGAAGATCATGGAGGGATATGTTAAGGCAAAATGGAGAACAGAGAGGAGGTTCAAGGCAGCCAGCACAGCCCCACCAAGGTCAAATTTTGCCAAACAAGCTACTCACCTTCTGTGATGGAGTGACTAAATCAGAGGACAAGGGAAAAGCTATGGATGGATTTCATGTGTCTAGACTTCTGAAAGGCCTTCATGGGCCCCACTATGTCTTTTTAATTTGGACAGAGACGAACTTGATAGACTTTTCAGTGGATGAGGAACTGGTTCGGTGGTAACATTCAGAGGGTAGTGGTCAATGACTTGGAGTCTTGAAGGACATCACTGACAATTCATCAGTTTTGTGAATCATTTAACTTGAGATTATAGATGATAATTCTTGCAGACTGAATTTTTACAAGTTATCAAATACATTTAAAGCAGAAGCCCTAAGTGTAAATTTAGTGACAATCTTAGAATCATGAGTAATTTTAAGGATTATGTGTAATTTTGGTGTTGTATGTGCTCAGTTATCACTATATACCTTAGGAGTTTGAAGCTACAGTGACATAATTTAAACTGCAAGAGGTAAAAATGCCAGAAACTAAGCACTAATGTTAAAACATCTAAATGTCTTGAGAGCACTTATTCAAAACATTGAATACATCAATATGTGAAATATTTTCCCCTATGGTATGCAATTATAAGAATCAGCTTGAATGTTACTTTTACTGCAGATTGAAAGTTTTGATGGTGGTGAATGTCATCAGTCATGTCAGCTAGCCATGATTAGGGCATATAATTATTTTTACGGAAAAACTTTAAAAAAAGAAATCACTGTCACAACTGGAAATATTAAATAGATAAAATAAAATATAAATCTGGTATGCACATGACCTAAATCTTTGCAGATATGGCGTGTTTCTGGACTAATAGTATACCTGCTGAATTCTAAGTGAAAGAACCTTACCTTAAAAAGGTGGAAGTACTGCATTTTGTATTAACATATTTTTAATCAGGAGCTGTTAACTGTGGGTATAAGTATATCAACAGAAATTTATCACAGAATGCTAAAGAAAATTCCCTTTTTTCATCTGCCAGACTTATATTTTTTAAGAAGAAACCTTTTCAAAATGAACTTAAAATATGCTCATAAATGAAAACCTGGGGTATTTTTGGGGTAATGCATACTCTGTTTTTTATCTGCACTGCTTAGCTAAAGAAAAGAAGTTTGGATTGTTTCCTCAGTTTTCATTAATCTTCTTTAACATAAATTCCTATGAAAGAGAAATTTGAAGATTAAAGCAAAAACTTATCAATTAGAAGTACATAATATTTTGCGTTTCCCATAACCAACAGGTTGTTTCTGTTCTTTCTTATGACTGATCTTTATCCATGCACATGAGCAGTGTTGCTTTCTAAATCAGTAGGTCTGTGAAATATAATTTGAGAAAATAAATAAAAAATGCTTCCTCAAGCCAGAATATATATTGCTCACTATTCTTAGAAATTCACCAACCATCTGTGGTCTAATTTTTGTTGACCTCAATACATTATGGATGACAATGCTAAATAAATATTTTTGTTAAGAAATCCATAAGAAAATGCCTTGGGATTTAGCTGCATGGCTCACAAATCTCTTCACGGGTTGTTGGGTTTTTTATCTGTTGATTTTTAATCTGCTTTCATTACACATTTATGCATATTTTAAAACCAGATACTAATACAAATAGGAAATTAAATATATAAGATGCTATCTTTGCTTTTTCCTACAGCTCTAAGATAATGTGTAGAGTCTGTTCCATTTTCTATCAACCACACAGTTCTTTTCTATAATGAAAAATTAATCCTGGTGAAATGTTAAAGAACTCACTTTGTTCTTTTTGCTGTCATAATCCTTTTAAGAATATTGGGATAGATGAGACCTCTTATTATGATACTTCATTGATAAAAGCTGGATTTTGCTCACCACAAGGTAGTTCAGTCAATTATTTATAACCTTTGCTCATATACTTACACCTGTCTCACACCTCTACAGAAGTTTATCTTGATTATTAGATAGAAAGAAATCTTAAAGGAAATAATGTACTCTTGTTTCGTCTTTAGATTTTTCTAAACTATTTATGCAGACTGTGGTTTGCAGTGACACTGGAGTTTGTGATGTTTTGGGGTTTTTTTACTATATGCCCATACTAACTCTTCCATAAATTTTACCTGGTCTTCTTGTGGACTTCGTAAATTTATTTCTACAGACACTTATCCTGATTCAATTTTATAAGGTCCCTGGTAGCCCATTCCTCCAGCCTGTCGAGATCCATCTGGATAGCAGTCATTATCCCAATCATATTGACTTATTACTCTATTTGGGGTTATCTGAAGACTTGATAATCAAGTACTTCATCACTTCTTTCAGATGATTAAAAAATATGCAGGTATATCTCATTATAGACTCCCAGAGTACTTGCCTTGCTACAGCTCCCGAGATAGAGTGTGACATTTTAATCACTACATTTTGTGGCCAATCTTCCAACCTGTTCTGAACACCATTTAGTCATTCTCCAATCTAGACCATATAAGTCTAATTTTTATACAAGAGGAGCCAAGGTGACTGTAAGACTGTGACATGAACAACCTGGAGTTAAATGTTTTGAATCAGTAACTTCTGTAGTGGATGGAACTTTGCTCAACACCAGGCACCCACCAAATCACCCTACCACTCTCCTTCCAAGCTGGACTGAAGGAAAAACATAAAACGGAAAACAACTCATAGGTTGAGATAAGGCAGTTTACTGAAGCAAAAGTTTGTGCATACATAAGCAATGAGAAAAAAAGTTTATCTCTACTTCCTATCACTGAGCAAAGTTCAGCCACTTCCCAAGAAGCAGGGCTTCAGCACACGTAGTGGTTGGTCCAGAAGGCAAACACTGCAAGTAACAAATGCCCGCACACCTCCCCCCCATTCCATCTCCTTCTCTTAGCTTTTATATCTGACCTGACATCACATGGTATGGAATAGCCCTTCAGTCAGCTGGGGCAGCTGGCCTGGTTGTGTCCCCTCCAGGATCTTGCCCACTCTGAGCCTTGTGATGGGGGGAATGTCAAGAGACAACGCTGCTGCTGTGCCAGCAGTACCAAAGGCTACTGCCCAGCAGTACCAAATCACCATGTTACCATGTGTTACCAACACCTTTCCAGCTACCAACACACTGCACAGCACTGTGGGGGCTGCTGTGAGAAAATGGTCTCCATCTCAGCCAGACCCAATACAACCAAATGCCATTCTCACAGGTTTTTTGTTTGGTTAGAGAAGAAAGAAGAAAAAAAAACTTGTAAATTGGTATCATCCAATTACAAAATGTGTATAGTTAATACTGCACTAAAATCATAGCCTCCTTTAACAATGTTACATTGACTTCCACAATATTAAAGTTAAGGTTCATCTATAAATTCAAAATTCTGGTTTTGTTATGACTGATCTTTATACATACTCTTAAAATAGGACTATTTCTTACACTGGATTATTCATTCCCCCAAGAGACTTCAAGATACTGAAGACTCTGGCCTTCATCCAACAATGCACTTAATCACATAATTTTCTATTCATTTCAGTCTTATGTTTTGGAGGCTTGAATTTAAGCTTTAGTGCTTGTTTGGACTTGAGTCAAACTGTTCAACAGCAAGCAGGAATGATCCTGCATTAAGTTATTAAGGAGAAAAAAACAGTGCTATTTGGACATAAATTATAAAGTTAAGCAAAAGGTGTTTTCTGTAGGAGACATTAAACAGGCAGATCAGTAAAGAACATGCATTTCAACTGGTTCAAAGAAAAAATTATATTCAAATAATTAATCTCTTGTTACTTATAAAGTTTGTATCTAAAGAATAAATACCATCCCTTATGTTTTAATTTTTCCACTTTCCTTGATATTACTTAATTAGCTCTTTCTTTCCCTGAGAAGGTTTTGTATCTCATTTTAAGACACAATAATATATGATAATGAAAATTCTGTTGCATTTGTGCACCATTATGTACAAGCTTGCACAATTTAAAATCAAAAAACTTTGAAGAACTCAAGTATATAATTGCTATTTCTCTAACACACACACACATATATATATATATATATATATATATATATAAAAATATTTACTTAACATAATGTCAAAACAGAAGTTTTCCCCATTAACATGCAATATATATTTATATATATATATACATTGCATCTGTGTCACATGCAAAAGTTCCAGAGATGAAGACACGACCACTTCTCTGGAAAGCCTGTTCCAATGCTTGACAGCAATTTATGTGAAGAAATTTTTCCTTATATTTAATCTAAACTTGTTCAAGTACTTCCAGCACCAAGAAGTCCATGTTTAAATTCTGATGCCAAGATAAACAAGTCAAGGGATAATAAGCATTAAAAGCTTGGCAGCAATAAATGTATGTTTAGCTTTTCTTTTGAGCTTCCTAATGATGGTGTCATGAGAAACACCTGCTTAGGCCTGCAGATAAGCAGCAGCTGTTAAGGAGAGACCTTCCTTAAGGGATAAGTGAAGTAAGCACAAGATCCTGTCTGATGATTTGCTGAGCCTTGAAACAAAGTCATCAGTAAGAGATGATGTTAATAAAAATGCAGTTCTTTGGTATAACACTGTACACTCAGCACCCTAAGTTCATGTATGTAACTAAAGAAGATAAAAGGTGATCACATTTTGGTGAAAAAAATACAAAAATCTGGTCTATTCTGGTGTATTGGTGATTAGTGCAAAGATACTAGTAGAGACTATAACCAATAAGCTCCAAACCTAATGTACTATTCCATCAAATGCTGCCAAGTTCTGCAGAGTTCAAATATATGGTCTTTCCAGCTCTAAGGTCATTTTACCAGTTGTATTTATCAGGTCATTCGGAGTTTACTTCAAAGGTCCTTCACTACCTGATTGCTTGTTATAGAACTGAGAAGGGCTTCTCACAGAGTTTTTGGAAGTAAGTTACATTCACTAGGAACTGTGAGGTATGCACTTCCTAAAATGTAATTATTGGGGAGGACGTGATGCAAGTAGAATAGTGCAGAAAGTAGGAATGTCTTTTATTAGAAGTAATAAAATAAGATGTGGGGGTTAAATAAGCAAGAGGTCTACATTTAAGTAGCAGCCATGTTCTGCCACAAATGTTCCTTCTTAGGAGTGCATAGGTGTATATATACATATATCTCTACATATGGGGGAGTGTGTATATAAATAAAAAAAGTAAATAAATAATACTATTCCAGGGGAGCTTACAGTTTTTTGAGTAATTTTCTACATAAGTATTATTTTAAATAAACCACTAACCATATGCAATTTACTTATTGTTGTTAAATAAAGGTTGAGCCTCTATTAATGCATAATTCAGCTAATACTGGAAATGAGTGTTAATACTGTAAATGGGAATTTTCAATAAAAGACATTATGTAAGTGCTATGAACAAAATACTAAGGAAAAATCCATGTTTATGTTGCCTCAAAGAAGATATAATATAGAAGAAGAAACTTCTGAATTTTCTAAACAACTTATGAAATAGTGTGAAGACAACATACCATACCACAGAAATTCATTACATCCTACTAATTTCATATATGTCTTAAAACAGAAATTAACAAATGCTATCAAAAAGTGAAAAAGTCAAGTTTCTTTCCTCATCTATCAATTTGAAAGGAATATCAGCCTCTGAATAATTGCTTGGGTTTTGTTTTCCCAGATGATGTGCTATCTTATGTCAAAGAAAGCTTAAGGACTTGTTCCTCATTCACCAGAGTATTAAAAACACAGAAGTCTTTTTTCCTACAGTTCAAAAAGGTTTTTCCCACCATTTTGCCATTTAATTCATTTCCCCCAGTCCTAAACAATTTAGATGTTTTAAATTAGTGTTTTCCAGTGGAAATAAATGTTTCCTAGATTGATCAGACCAACAAACCCTACTATATTTGAATTCCAGACCCGATTTTCCAAATGCCGATATAACTATTACTTGCATTCATCTTCCTGAAGCATTTGACTTCAAAGGGATGAAACATGAAAGTAAAATTAATCAACTGCAGTAATATTTGCCGAATTGGGCCCTTAGAGAACATGTTATTCAGGCTAGAAATGCATAAAACACTAAAGAGACAATATTGTAAATAATAGTATTCCTTTATGTGATATATTTTGAGAAAATGTAAACATGAGTTCTCTCAGTCTAGAGGATATTCGGAGGTAAAGTGCATTTCTTGAAAGTCTGTCCTCTTTGCACAGAACATTCAAACTATCAAAATGCAACAGTCCTTTCTTCTCCCAGGGTTATTTAATTTTACATATGGAGTGGTGGTACTTCAAACATTATTGACAACTTACCTACTTCTAACACAACACCTGGATGGATAGAAGACAGCTAGACAATGAGAAACATAAATGATTTTGTAAATGTAGAAAAATCTATTCAGATTTTTCCATAGATTGAGTAAACACCTCCTGCTTTAGGGTAAACACCTCTCAGTTTAGGGAAAGATTAAATTCTTCCTGTTCCATCTCCCTGTGTGATTAATTGACCCTTTGGTTTCTTTGCTGTTATAACAAGTTTTTACATTGATACTGGAAAAATTTTCTTTAAAAAAATTACATTTAATAAAAAAGCTGGTCCAAATTATTATTATTGGAGTTTGCCTCTGAATAAAAGATTTACGCCTCTGTCAGATGTAAAAATAAATAATTTCATATATCTTACATTTTTCCAAGTTTTTATCACCATCCACTTTTTACACTTAGAATGTTACATTTGCTTTGTTTTTGTTTTATTCTTATAAAATATATATATTATTGTTGTCTTAAATATATATTTTATTGATTCATGGGTTGTCTGAAAGGGTGGCATGAGCTGGCCATCAGGGGGCACTGAGAGAGCATCCAGCTTCTTACCCTTATGCAGGATATAACATGTCACCTGTGCGGCCATCCTAGCTCCAGATCCCCTTAAGTGTCTTATGCTTGAAGCTACAAATCAATCTTGTAAGCACTGAGGGTGTGCACAGATCCCTGAAGGAAGCTTTTCAGAGATACAGTCAATGCCTACTTCAGCAACTTGGATTTACAGTAAATTTAAGCCTAAAGGCAGCCAGTGCAGAAGTAAACAGAGCAACATAAGCCAGTAACACTCTATAACAATAAAACTAAAATAATTTCAGCTTTTTTAAGATAGCCCTGTATGTTAGAAAAAATGTTTTAGATTAGATCTCTTATTTCTTATTTGTACTTTTCTTGATATTCTTTTTGGTATCATGTCTTTCATCTCTCAATCATTCTCAGGTGAATTAATTTGAACTTCACTCTGGTGAATTTTTCTGAGATCTAAAATAATGTAAACTACATCAGAGTTATCCCATAAGATACTGCATTTACTGGAATAGATGCTAGATATTATATCTTCACCCAGCAACATTTATTTGAATTATGGATACAATTTTAACTCCAAGCATTGTAAACTTCTGTTTTATATTTCATAGGGAAGGTGCCATAAAATACAGCTGCTTTAAAGCAATGAAAGAAATTTAACGAGAAGTAGAACTTTCACATGTATAAAATACTTTACAAGAGGGTTCATTTTATTAATATGTATATTTTGTTAGTTTCATAGCTGGCACTGTTGTTAGAACTCTGCATGTAATGAATACCGTCTTTGCTCCTGTTAAGAAATGTCAGTGAAAACAAAAAATACACCAAAAAATTTGAGTTTAACTATTAAATAAAACTCTAAGAAGAAAATAATTTCTGACTTCTGAAACAATTGTAGGAAAGCTTATTTTGAAATGAATATCCATTACTTGTGAGTATGAAATGAATATCCATTACTCTTTTGAAGCTCTGCAAAAAAAAAAAAAAAAAAATTTGGTTTTCAGAGATAGTACATGTCATATTAGCAGTTGGTAAAGAAAAAAAAAAGAAGTTTGCAGCGGACCTAAGAAAACAAATCTCAGAAAAGGCATAGGTTTTACAAACAAACCTGAATGCTTTTTTCTTTTTGTTTTTGAAGTAGTAGCATGCTTT
This sequence comes from Parus major, assembly GCF_001522545.3. Taxonomy (NCBI): domain Eukaryota; kingdom Metazoa; phylum Chordata; class Aves; order Passeriformes; family Paridae; genus Parus; species Parus major. The sequence goes on from NC_031771.1 coordinate 48,271,430, forward strand.
TTTTTTGAGATTTCTAGAAGCTGGCTGATCACCCATAAGAAAACTCAGTCCATTATGGGACTGTCATAAGAAAAAGATATTTATCTTGTGATCTTCCCTTTTGAAACTATGATAAGGAACTCAGTGGCTGAATCCCTTCACTAGCTTAAAGACATGCACAACTGGATAGTTCATTATTTTCAATCACCTTTTTTTCCTGGCTGTAGTCTTGGATGTAAATGAGAGCACCACATTTAAAATTGTTGTTGATACAAAAATTCCTAATAAGAAAAATTGAATCTGTAATGAATTTCTAATAACAAATTTTGCTTGCTTGTTTTTTCTCTTAATTTTTTTTCTTGGAATGCATTATTAAGATTATTAAAATGTGTATTGCCAAGAAGTAGTCACTATTAAAAAGATACTTCTTTTTTAACATTCATGCATATGAAAAGACAGTATTTACTTTCTGCTCAAATTCACAGTGTTGCATATGTATTAAGATGTTACACTGTCTCAAAGGACATTTTATTGTGAATGAATGTAAAAGAATAAAGAAATATGTAAAAAGAATGCAGCACGTCTGATTTTTAGAGGTATCTCCTACCTTAACCTCCAGCTATGAGTAAGATTTTTGTGATAATTATCTGTATGAAGCAAAGACAATATATAACTACTTAATTTGTAAAATCATAAAATCTTACAAAGGTTTTACATTTTCCAGATTAAAATGTAGTATTTTCATATGTACAAAATGTTTTGGAAAACTCTGGACAACCTTTCAGAAGCCTGAAAAAAAAATGTTGTCTTCTATCTCTGAATTTCCCTTTCTATAAGGATTAAGCATAAAGAATATAGAGAAAAAATTTGGTTCTTTACTTCTGACTTTAATAAAATCATATGATACAAAAAAGTTTTTCCATCACATATTCACATGGCTGCCCTTAATTGGCAAGGATCATCTTTTGAAGGTATCCGTTTCTTTAGTAACTATGAATGAAGTAGTGATCCATCACAAATAGTTTTGTACGTTTAAAAATTAAAGAGAAAATTAAATATATTTATGCCAATGTACTGGTTTTGGCCGCAGCAGAGTCAATTTTCTTCACAGTAGACAGTGAGGGGCTATGTGTTGGGTTTGTGTTGAAAACGGGATTGATAACACAGGGATCTTTTCATTGCTGCTGATCAGCTCCTATAAAATGTCAATGGCTTTTCTGCTCCTCACCCCCCTCAACAGCAAGTTGGCTTGGGGTGAACAAGAAGCTGGGAAGGGACAGAGCCAGGATGGCTGATCCAAACTGACCCAAGGAATATTCTGTATCATTTGGCATCTTGCTCAGCATATAGACCTGGGGAAAGAAGGTGAAAGGACAAGGGTCATTTGTGGTGGTGGTGTTTGTCTGCTCAAGTCACCATTACAGGTAACGAAGCCCTGCTTTCCCAGGCATGGCTGAGCACCTTCCTTCTTGCCCTTGGGAAGTGCTGAACGAATTCCTTGTTTTGCTTTGCTCATGTGCACAGCTTTTCCTTCACATAGTAAAGTGCCTTTGTCTCAACCAACCTGTTCTCACTTTTACCCTCCTGATTCTCTCCCCATTCCCTCTAAAAAGGAGTGAGCAAGTGGCTGTGGGGCTTAGTTGCCACCAGGAGTTAAACAATGGCAGCTGCCTTTCTTCTATTTTCTCTGTTGAGATTATTCATGGCACCTGTTTTAGATACATTCCTGAGCAGACATGTTTGTCTATTTTTATTATGCAGTTCTGTGAGAGATCCTAGAGAAAAATGTATTAGTAACTGAAGTAAAGCACATCAAATAAGATACACGCCATCTGACGTCCAATGTTCTATGTCTGGTGCAATCTAGTTTTCTATATTTTCTCCATAGCTAACAGGCAAAACCATTTGACTTCATTCAGTCCTCCACAGGTAGCTCTTTTGAGCTTGAACCTGTTATCTTTAATCTGTTGCTTGCTGCCAACAAACATAGCCAAGCAATTAACTTTAAACACATAGCTAGAGTTATGTGAGATGGTTAAAAATTAAACCAAATAAACCAGAAGTCTATAAATTTTCACAATTTTTTCAAAATTTACAGATGAACCCCATTTTTCTGTGCAATTGAATTTAAAGCTTTACATCCTAACAACCAACCTTGTTGATGATCCTTCTGCATTTCAATATTTAAAATTGGTATATTCTAATAACATAATGGATATTTATATATTATTGCGCCCATTAAAATTCTGTCAAAAATTATTGGTATTGATTGCACTAAAACCAGAGGGAAATGGCATTTACTTACTATAATGTAAAATAATCCTACTGTTTTAATTTTGCTAATCATTATGCCTGACTTTGAATAAAGCAGTGAACTTTAGTGCACTACATTACAGCCTAATCTGCAAATATCTGGAAACAAACTGTAACACATCATTAAATATACAGGTTAGTTAAAGTGTCTTATAACAGAAGAGCTGCCTCAGTGAGTTAGTGAACTGCTTCATTTGCTCCAGCCTCTTGTTTCTAGATCTGGATAGTAGTCACTGTTTCTTATGTGAAGAAAACATCTTTACTCTTATAGCAGAAAAATATAGAGACTGATTTAGGCTCATCCCTCCTGCTATGGAGAAGCAATGAACAGTCTTGTAGCAGGCTAGCCAGTGCTAAAAGCAGGTAAGCAAAAGTCTTCTAGAATCACAATTATATCATAAAATGAGGGAGCATAAAAACTTACAAACTCCATATCTTATTCACAATTAACATGCATTTTTGTAGTTCTGATGATTAAATCCTTTGTCAGCTCACCTTCAGTTTACACAGAAAACATATACATTTTAAATGTGAAATGCAATGTCCAAAAATATTACTTAGAGTGACAGTATATTTTTCCTCTGTATTCCTTTTTCTCTCTTTTGGATATGTTTTTATGCCCTTTTTGGATCATGAGTTTCAGTGTCAGAAAAATTTATGTGGATTACAAGAGGTAATCTGAGCTGTTAACCTCTCATTAGAATACAAAACCTCTATGCAGCGTCACTCATAGGCCACTGTTTGAATTTTAAACATTCTTAGTCATTTATCTCATCATAAAGTTTAGGTTTTCAAACAGTATTTAAAAGAGTCAAAAATAAAAACCCTTGTGGAAGTTTAAAATAAAAAAAAGAAAAAAATTTCAAGAGAATAAGGGATAATCTCACAGTCTCATTTAGACTTTTTTAGATTGACAGATTGAATAAACTGAAGGAATAATAGTTTGAAGACTAGCTTTCTTACACAGCCACTCAAGTAAGGAATATAAGCAGAAAAATATTGGGGAAGTTTGTTAAGAAGGGTCTTCCATAAGGTCTAAATATAAACATAATGTAAATACATTTCCATATGCCAGGAAGTCTCTGTATGGGAAGGCCTAAAGAAAGATATCTTTATTGCTTTAGATTTTCTGTTGGTTTTTGGTTGTAAAACTGTCCTAGTTGCAGGAATAGAAGTCAGGATTTAGCATTATGTGGTGTATTTTACACTTATCTAGGTCACCATTAGTGGGCTACATTTTTAAGGCATCAGGGGAAGCAGAAAGATGGTCATTCTTCTCTGGCCCGGAGATGAGGAGGGCTGATGTGGGCTGCCTGAACCACATCACTGTCACCGAAGGTTCCCTGTTCATCATTTTTCCATCCCCATGGGGCCCAGCCTTGAAAAGCTCCCACGCAGGAGGCTGCCGCTGGAAGCGGAGGGCGAGGGAACCCCCCGGAGCAGCCGAGCCATGTGGAGCCAAAGCCCGCTGCTGACCCAGCCACACGCTGGCTTGAGCCTCTTCTTGCCCTGGGACAGACATCCAGCACCGTGCACCTCGGGCACCCAGAGACACCCAGCCCGGGTTGGGGATGCTGCTTCCTGCCCTGGGACAGACACCCAGCACCGGGCACCTCGGGCACCCAGAGACACCCGGCCCGGGTTGGGGATGGATGGGGATGCTCCGGACAGCAGAGACCGCGGGGGCAGGGAGAGTGCCCAGCCCCACACCGCCCGGCACAATAGGTCCTGCTCCAAACCAGCTCTCCGGGTGTGTTCTGTCCCTGGTTTTGCACTCCTCCTCGGCTGGGAGGAAGAGGTTGAGCCGCAAACAGAACCTCTCTGGCGTGCTATCCTTCGCTCTCATGAGCACCCCGTGGCAGAGAGCATGGGGGCAGCCCCAAATTTGGATTTACCCTGGGCGGGGTCCCCTAATACCTTGCCTTTGTTGGTTAAACCATTCTCTTTTTGTAGACTCATTTATTATTATAGTTGTGCTTACTACAAGCCTCTAAAAAATTGTGACTCGGCCTTCAGTCCCCTATAGCATTTATTTCTCCGTTATAGAAAAGGGTATGGTTTCAGTGGTCTTAATTTCCTCACTGAGTTTTTAAACCCAGGACAAAAACTAAATTAAAAAGTGAAAGTAATCAATTTCCATTTGTCCTTCATAAGTTACTCACTTCTCACAATATTCCTTTTTCCTATTACTTTGTCACTGTAACCTCTCATATTATGTAAATCTTACCTTATCATTAATCGTTTTTGTCGCCTTTGCATGAATCTCATTAATCTCTGGTACATCTTTACCGAGATGAAGCAACTGAACTGAAAATAAGGTCATATGAGAACTTTCTAAAATGTAGTATTTTATATATATATATTTGTATTTCTATTTATCTGATTTATTTTATCTTGCTTTAAGAGACTTCTTTGGAATAGTTTTTTATTTGTTTGTAAGAAAACTGTTTATTTTTCTACTTCTTCTGAATTTGCTTGAGTAAAGAACTAAAAAGCTCCCTTTCAAATAACCTTTACTGATAGCCAACAAAGTAGTTATTGATGTATGATACACTTCAACATCTGCAAGCTCAAACTATAAATAATGCATTATACTGAATAATAATTTTTGCGGTGTGATAGCATTCAACACAGCACTACATGGGGTATTGTACAACCACATACAGTGCTGTAATTTTAAGTTAGGCATTTTCTTTTTCTGGAAGAATTTAGCAGTCAGAAATTACATAGTCACAAAAAGTAGATAACAGAACCAAACTGTTGAAAGAGTTTATATTCTGTTTGAACATCTGAAATGATGGCAACAATAAATTCTTCATAACTGAATATTTTATGTTACTAAGCAAATCAAAATAATATTTATTGTCTAGAAGCAAGTTCTTAGATCAATTATTACAATAATTAATGCATTACAATACATTGGACTAAAACTTGTTTCTACATTGACCTCGCTGCCCCAGTAATATTTGAGTCACTTGGAAAGTGAACACCAATACCTTTTCAACTAGACCATAGCACTAAACGCCATGTCCACTTGTTTCTTGAACACCCCTAAAGACTGTGAATCCAACACCTCCCTAGACAGCCTGTTCCAATGCCTAACAACTCTTTACATAAAGAATTTCTTCCTGTTGTCCAACCTGAACCTTCCCTGGCTCTGCTTAAGGTTCTGTTCTCTTGTCCTGTCATTAGTTACCTGGGAGAAAAGGCTGACATCCACCTTTCTTCAACTTCCTTTCAGGCACTTGTAGACAGTGGTAAAGTTTCCCTGAGTGTCCTTTTCTCCAGGCTAAGCAACCCCAGCTCCCTCAGCTGCTCCTCATATAACTTACCCTCTACATCCTTCCCCAGCTCCTTTGCCCTTGTCTGGACAGACTCCAGCCCCTAAATGTCTTTCTTGCAGTGAGGGGCCCAGGACTGGGCACAGGATTTGAGGTGTGGCCTCACCAGTGCTGGGTGCAGGGGGACAACCCCTGCCCTGCTCCTGCTGGCCACACTATTGCTGACACAGGCCAGGATGCCATTGGCCTTCTTGGCCACCTGGGCACAGCTGGCTCATGTTCAGCAGCTGTTGACCAGCATCCCCCCTTTTCTGCTGGGCACATTTCCAGCCACTGTTCCCCCAGCCTGTAGCACTGCAGGAGGTTGCTGTGACTGAAGCACTTGGTCTTGGTGAACATCATAGAGATGGCCTCAGCCCATCAGTCCAGCCTGAATACCTGTATTGACAAAACTGACACATAAACATGTTCTTTTCTTTTTGACTTTTACCTTTGTGTAAGATGTTGCATTGACTCCTTTTTGTTTTCTTAATGAATCTTACCTTTTTTCCATTACTTAATTAATTTTTTTCCCTTTGACAGTTGCTTTGTTTTCCTTATATTTTGTTCCTGCTGAGATCTGAGATGTAAAATATAGATTTTAATTTCCCTAAACAATTGTCAATTATATTAGTTTATGAAATACAGTGTCTCACTTTAAATTACTTTAAATTATTTATCAGCTATTTCAGAAATTATATATGTTAATATAAAGTGAGTATATAGAATAATATATTACATAGATATAATATATAATGTATACTAATAATATAGAATAATATATAATGAGAAGTCAAGACTGAGTCCCTCTGCACAAGTAGAGAACCATATTGATTTTTTTCTGAATGTACATCTATTTTTTATGTTACCTCTTTCCCATAGTTTTCTTTGCTAACAAACTAAAAAGGATTTTCTATGAAGATTATTTTGTCATTTTTACTCTGCATTAGACACTGAGTTTTGTCTCCCTAATGATAATGAAGATATGAAAAATGTTGTAGAACTAAGATGGTAAAACTAATATCACAAAGTGTATTCTAATCGGGATCCCTTTGCAGGTTGTGTTATCTGTAAGTAGGAAATTATCAACCTTATAAAGTGTGGAAGTGATTGTGTTAGCAAGGTTAAAGATTTGCAGATATAATTAAATCCAACAATTTAAAAGTTACTTCTGGAAGTATATTTTGATGCAGTATAATGAAATAACTTCAAAAGTATTTAAAAATAGTTAGTGAGGGTTATAATCACAGCTCTTTTGATGAACTGTTACAGAAATCTAACTGATAATAGTGATAGCATTTGTGATTAAAAATTTGCCAGAATAAGCTAATGATGATTTGGTCAATCAATGGTTGTCATAGTCACAGATAAATCCAACATGCTTTGAACAGGTGGAATCCCTGATGAAGTTTACTGAAGACAATGGTGAATATTTCTGTTCTTGCTTTTTACCATGGTCACAAATTCTATATTGTTCAGTGAAGCTGAAATATTCAGTGAGCAGGAGCTAGGGTTGATCACTGAGATGAGAAACACTAAGTATTTTCCCCACTGGATTGCACAAAGTGGGTCTCAGGTATCAAGACAGAAGTCAAATGGATCCTGACAAATGATTCTGAGTTGTATGGATCCCAACATAAGGTCAAAGGAGACCTTTTTTTACACTTGAATAAACTCAGTTATAATTTGGATATAACTTGCTTTTAACTGTATGACCTCATCACAGGAAAGAAAGGGGAAGAAAATCACCATGTATATATCTGTGCAGGGTAAACTTTCTCTCTTTAAGCTGTCCTACACAATAATGGGATATTCTGCCAGAACTATGAAGGAATAAAGACAGCTGAACAATAAAACTTTCCAAACTACTCCAGCCCTTCATATCTACTTATATCCTCACTTGACCAACTTCTTTCTCACGTAGTGTACAACTTCTGCTTTAAGAAGTTTAAATTAGCAGGTGTTTGTTTTTGGTTTTTTTTACAGAATAATACTTTTTGTATTTGAATCACACTCCTCTTCAAATTAATACAACCTGATACAAAGTACACTTAAATTTCCTCTCTACTTTTTGCTCTGATATGTGTGATTTTTTATCTTTTGGTAGTCTATGATTTTGACTTTTTAAGTGTGGAAATTCTTAAAAAGTGTGAGGTATAATATGGGTTTATGTCCAATCAAAAGCATGTTTTGAAAACAGAAGTTTATGGGTTTTTTCTCTGAAAATAAGAAAATACTGATAGCTAGTGAAATTTTGCCATGAAAACATTGAAAATGTGGAAAAGACAGAAAAAGTCTGACTCATTATGTCATGAGCAAATATTTTGGCAGTTCACTAGATGAAGAGAATGTGGGGAAAAAATTAATTGAAAATTATACATGGTTTCTATTTATTTAAATTTTCAGGTTATGGTTTAAATTGCAAAGTGGAAATGAATATAATAATGAATGTTTTTCATAACACTGTATTGTTTATCTGCTTAATTGAAGATTTCACAGTACAAAAAAAGTCTGTTTTCATATGCTAGAAGGGAAAATCGGGAAAATAGGAAACAGACATTAAAAAATGTATTCTAACTACTTTAAATTTGTAAATTAATCCCTCAGAATAGAATTACTCTCTTATATTCTGAAGCATTTTGAAGGAGAATGAGAACAGTTCTGGCAAAATATAAGGATACAACTGTGACTCTCAAAAGTATTCTGTTAAGTCTGATGTGGAATCCAAAGAACCACAAGAATTACAATGCTTCTAGTGCCTTTTTGAGAAACTCCTAAGATTACAAAAGAAATACCAGAAGGCTCCCTCCAAAAAAAAAAGAGTATCATGAAGATGAAAAATCAAGCTGCTAGTGCTGTTCAGTCAGGATGAAAAATAGTAGACACTGTTACTAGCTGGCTATACAGTATTTCTGTAGCATTTTCTAAATCTTCTGAGTCACTGGATGGATCTTCAAATACATTAGAAGAATGTTAATATAATTATGTCTTCCCTTGTATTCGGCATCAGCTGTATGTGTGGAGACTGCAGTGACTTCATCAACTGGAAATAAATCTATTAGAACACTGGTCCATGCTGGCACACTGTGACAAAGCTACTACAAAAGGAAGAGGAAGTAAGCCCTAATACTTTATTGCTGCAACTTTTTTAAATACTGAATATATTTAGTAATACTGCATAATACTTTAAATACTGGATATACAGTATCTTTGCTTTGAAAATACTTGGCCACCTTTCCTATGAATATTTCCTATGAATTTTTCTTGCATCAGGATGTACAGTATATATCCATGTTATTTATCTCCCCAATAAGAACTGACAAATCTGAGAAATTTAGCGTATGAAAGTGAAAATAGCTATGCCTTATCTCAGTTTATTGTTATTCTTGTATGTCTTTCCTTTTGAAACTAATAATTTTCACTTGCCTTTTATAATTGCAGGAAAAAACAAGACCAAATGTAAAAAATCACACTTCTCTGCCATTCCTTGTCACTTGATGCTCACTTCAGATAGTTGGACATTAATTTGTCTTAGCACATGCCACACATACTCCTTTTCTCTCTGGGAGTTGTGCAAATGATTGACAGTAACAACCAGAGGGGGATGAATATTTTGGAATACATGGGTCTGACAATGCAATGAAACACTTGTAATGATTAACAGCAGAATAACTGAAGCATTAACTGTTTGACCTTAAAATAGGTTGTGGGCATTTGTTGGTGTTGTTTGGCTTTTTTTAATTGTTGTTTTTGATAGTCATATTGGTACTTCATATAGGCAGCCCCATTTGAGAAAACTTACACTTTATTTTAAACATTGCTGTTTAACTCATGCCCTGTAGAGATGCCGTGAGTAGCAGATGAATGTAACAGGCCATATTAATTTCATAACAATGAACTTTATAATTTATATATATATACACACTATATACTGATTAATGGAGAGCCTTAACTCTTGTCTGTGCTGAAGAGACTTCCAGTTGAACTTTGACCATTTTTTATTGTGATCCCAGGGGAAAATTCTTTCATCAAGGCTAAAATACTGATTACTGTAATTTCTCTGTCACAGCAGTGAGCTTCCAATTAATCCATATATAAAAGTAAGTATTTAATGGGAAATAATATAAATTACTCAGAAATGTTTGAGGTAAATAAAACAGAATTTATAAGAATAAGAATTAACAAGAAATATATTTTACAACTTACTGCATAGAAGGAGAATTCATCTATCTGCAAATCTGAATGTTTAGACCGTCACCATACAGCATAAGTTCAAAGAGCTCTAAACACTTCCAGACATCAGAGACTCCTTTCCCAAACTTTTAAATATCTTAAAAATTTGAAGTGGGTTATTTTTAAAACAGACAGATGAAACCAAGAATGTTGTACTTGGAACAACATGGAACAAGAGCCTTGACTCTATTCCTGCTTCTACTAATAAATTTTCTACTAAAAAAATTCATTTTTTCTCATGATCACTAGCAAATGATGTTACCTTTGGTAGGCTGTTTTTTTTTTTTAAACTTAACTTAAACTTAAACTTAACTTTAAACTTTTTTTAAACTTTAAATACACTAACCTCCTTGTATCTTGCTATTATTCTCATATAATTTTTTATTTTTTTTATGTTTTAAGAAATATCACACATTTCAAAAATGGAATAGAAGGACATATATTGATGGAACCAGTAAAGTCTGCCTTACAAATATTAAAATCACAAACAGAACATAAGCACTAGGCACTAAGAGATCTCATTTTCACACTGAGATTTTACTTTCCTCTTTCCTTGTTGTAGAAATTTCAAAATACAATGATGCATATCGCTTTCTCATTCAGCTTGATGGTGCATTCACTTATATGTGCAAGATAAATATGATTTTTACCGTTAAAATAATTTTTAGAAAGAGACCACTTAGGAAGGGAGGGTGTCAAGAAGATGGAGCCAGGCTCTTCTGAGTCGTGCTAAACAATAGCACAAGAGGCAGCGAGCAGAAACCGATGCACCACCTGATGATTAGAAAGAACTTCTTTACTGTGTAGTTGACCAGGCACTGGAACAGGCTGACCAGGGAGTCTCCCCTGTTTGATATATTCAAGGACCATCTGGACACAATCCTGAGCTGTGTGCTCTGGGATGACCCTGCTTTAGCAGGGAGCCTGGAGCAGATTACCCACTGTGGGTCTCTGAAAACTCTACTCATTTGCTGACTCTGTGGTTTTGTGAATTTTCATTTAAGGTGAAGTAGCATTCTTACCAAACTGATGTGCAGACTAACCAAGAAGTTAAAGTTGCAGTTGATAAACTTTTCCATATTTAAATTGCTAAGGACTGAAGAGAAACCTGTGGGTAGTAGATTGTATAGAAGTCTTATATATTCTATTCTTAAGCTATTTCTAGTATGAAAAAAAAACAAACCAGCCTGCCATGCTTAGAAACAGCTGAAATACATTTTCTGTCACAGGTGTAGTGCTGGAGGGAAGCTGGGGGAGAAGTGGTATTTTTTTAACAGATTTTTTCAGTATTTTGACAGTGAGTAGTCCATTGGAACATCCTGCTAGTCAAAACCAATTCATTTTGACAAAAATGTTGATAGAGAGAGATGGTTTTGCTTCCTTCTATTATAATTTTTATATTTGATAAATACAGTTGAACTCACTCAATTGGACTATTCACAGTGGAAATGACCTTTACTTACAATTTTTATATTACCTTTTACCTTTTTAAAACTCCATTTGTATATGCTAATTTTCAGGAAAATAACTCTTCAAATATTTTCTTCATTATAAATGTATGTAAATGTAGAATTTTCCTCAGGATAAATTCTGATCCATTTTGCCTAGGCTGTTTGTAGGTATGTGTACAGAGGTCTGAGTGCCAATGACTGGAGAAGAGACCATGCATCACAAGGGCCTTTAGGCCTGGGTTTCAACAACAGCAGAGGCCAGGATATCTGCTTCCCTGGAAAACTGCAGTTTTCTTCAAATTTAGATGCTTGCATGTAGGTGCTGAAAGCCTCAACAGTATAATGTCAGCATACGGAATAAGACAACATTCTCAGTGGACTATGATCTTTTGTCCAGCCTGACAGAGAATGTGTCAGATCGTTTTCCTCTCACGGCTTAATTTCCTTTGTACTACATTGGATTTGTGACTGGCAGCAATGGGATGTTTGCCAAATCTTTTAAGGGGAAGTTTGTCATATACACACCCACAGACATGAGCATACATTGGTATGTAGATGCAGCAATCATAAGTTTTTTCTCATTTTGCTCTTTGATCTCAGTCATCTAATTAACCTTTAGTTAATATACTTGTTCTGTTCTTCCTTTCATAACTATTAAATACAAAGAAATATTTCTGTAAAATATAAAAGCCCAATAATTTATCGTATTTTTAATCAAATGAAATAAAAACAAAAAAAATAAAATTTCACAGAGGAGTTGTACTTCATATATGATGGCTTTCTCTTGCCTGGAGAAAAGGAGGCTCAGAAGTGACCTTATCATTTGCTACAACTACCTGAAAGGAGGTTGTATCAAGGTGGAGGTCAGCCTCTTCTTCCAGGCAACCAGTGACAGGATGAGAGAACACATCTCCAGCTGTGCTAGAGAAGGTGCAGGTTGGACATCAGGAAGAATTTCTTCATGGAAAGTTTTGTTAAACATTGGAATGAACTGCCCAGGACCATTCATGGAGGTGTGCAAATAAAGACTGGAAGTGGTACTTAGTGCCATGGTATAGTTGATCAGTCAAAGGTTGGACTTGCAGGTTTTAGAAGTCTTTTCCAACCTATATGATTCTGTGATTATGTGAATATCTAGAAATCTTAATGCTGCATGGCCAAATCACTTTGGTAGCTCTGAATAGTATGTACAAGGTGATTAGTGTTCATTGGAGAAGAAATCATAACAAGTTGCTTGTGAGAAAACCATGATTTAATTTAAGTTCATGACTCTTATGGTCATACGGTTCTAAATTGGTTTCTTAGGTTTTAGTTTAGTTATTACTTGCTTAGAAATTAAATGCTTTCAGATACTTAAGTGGGGTCTGTTACACAGGATAGCTTGATGTATATATATACACTACACATTGAGCTGTGATAATTAGGGAGCTATAGTTCTTTTAACCTCTTTTGCGTTCTTACCTTTTACTACTTGATCAACAAAACTTTTCTTTCAAATATATTTCATAAGTTAATAGATGGAGACATAGTGGATTTTCTCAAAATACAGTTTCCTTTTGAGAAGTGACTGTCTGAAATACTAATTTCTTACCATCTAGTCCAGTTCTCTGTGCATAAGAAGTTCGCATATCTGCACTACTGCATTCTATTTGATTTAATCATAAGAATTTTATTTGTCTTCTTCAAGCCAAAAGCTACCTTCCAATAGTGATGTGTATTGTGGTAGACAGATGGTAAAGAAAAAATGTGCTCCAAATATTTTACAAGCTAAAATTACTAATTAACATTAGTTAGTATTGTATTCCTCATGGAATTAAAGGAAATAGATTGTCCCTTACTAGTGACAATATTTAAGATTCATTTTTCTTTTGCCAGAAAACAAGGGAAGTCTTGTAGATTTAGAACTCAGATTTATCTTTTCTCCTGCAGTTGAAGAGAGCGCTGAAGTACACACCTTAACTAGCTTTTAATCAAACACATGTATAATTTACAAGCTCCTCACTAGGAGGAGAGCAGAGGTTTTATCATTTTTATCTTTCCAGATTCTGCCATTTCTGGCAGCACAATTTGCCATATTCTGCTTCTCTGTCCAGGGAATGTTTTTCTTCTCAATGCCATTAAATTCCTCAAAATTATTAAAAGATATTTATGTGAAAAATTATCATGATTATGCCATCATTAAACAGTTAGAATTGCAACAACTAGTTTTCAATGCTAAAGTTAATGTGCTGATATCTTTTGTCAAGCAAAAATCCTGCAAAGTCCTTAGCATATGTACTATGCTGCATGCAAATAATGACACATTTATCCAGAATACATCGCAAGAAACCGAAAAGCTGATCTGCAAACAATAATTAGACTTTTTTTTAAAGTTCAATAGCTATATATATTTATAAACTGATTTTTTTTTCTTTTTTCCATAAAGAAATTAATGGAGACAATTACAAAAAGAACATATCTCAACTCAGACACACGTTTTTAGGTGCTTAGGATTGTGAGAGACTGAAATGTTAAATGACTCAAAAGATTGGCCATTTGCAAAAGCAATGGGTGATTTGCTTTGGCCAGGTTTTCACCCTGCAAGCTAAAGGGAGTGGGAGGGTTTTTGGGTGTGGGAATGAAACCTCTGATCTCTGTAAGAATAGCCCAGGTGCAGAGAGTGAGCATCCACCACTGGACAACGACTGCAACAAACTGAGTTTTGTTTAGACAAAGCAGTTTAGCCCTGCAATTGATTGCATTCTTGATAACCTGGGACTGACTGATGAATAAGCCTGAAGGTATTCATCCTTCTGACAAGGCATTACTGTCTCAGCTATAGTGGTGTGAGAAACAGCTATCATGTGTTAGGTGTTATAAACCATCAAAGTCCCCTGAAGCACTCCCAGACTCCTTTCTTGGGCCTTCCAGCAGAGAACTGCACATCTGTTGCATCAGACAGTTTACAACTCCCCCACAGGTGAGGTACTCAGGTGTTCCCACCTGAAACCATTGACCTTTTTTTTTCAGGAGCTCCCCTCACCTCTAATGGATCAAGACCACAACCATCACTTTGATCAATGAACATGGAAATTTGAATAAGTCCTGTCTCTGGATCCATGGGTGGTGACATCTTTCCTCTTAGGTATCTACTCTTGTCCTTTCTTTCTCTTTCTTTCTTTTTCTTATACATATTTTCTTAATTTATATTTTTATACTTTTATATTATTATATTTCTATAAATAATAACCAAAATGGCTACATACCTCCTTTCCAAATTGCAACCAAATTGTTCTATAATAAACCTGCCGTGTATACACTGGTCATTCAGCATTGTTTCACACTAAGCTGCTACAGGGGATCTGTTATCAATAACTTCAGTTACACCTCCTTCAGGGACAGGATGTGACAAGGATAGATAAAAGGAAAGTACCCAGTGGATCAGTACCCAAATGACTATTGTTGTGATTCTTTTTGGCAGAGACCCTTGATTTTTTTATCCCTTTGTGAACCTACAAAATTTTATTTTCCAGGGAAAATGGTGGTTTTGATTGATTTTATGATTCAGGCAGATTTTCAGTCTTAGGTTTGCTGTTTGGGAAGAAGGGTGACAGATTCACTGGTACCATAATGCAAATTTTTGTCTCTTTGTTGTATTTGATTGTTAAATTGCCCTTGGAAAGAAAGTAGTTTGTTGATAGCAGATATATATATGTTCTAGAATTCTCCTTAAAGTTCCAACCTACCCACAACAAAAAACTCCATATTTTTGTGCATTTCTCTGTCATATTTGAGAAAGAACAAAAGCTCTTAATTGCAGATCCTCTTGGAAGAATCAAGATTAAAATATTTTGACAATTTGTTGTGCTTCTCACTTGTAAATAAATTAATTCTAAGATTGAAAAAAATAGAAAGAGGAAGTGTCAGAATGCGAAAATTAATCTTGAACAGTAGACGGAAAAAATTAAGGAACCGAAAGCAGATGAGAGTGCGAATATATGTATATATCTTTAAATTTATTAAAAAGAATAAAAAAGTAATAAAAAATAGAATCTTTTATTTTCTAGCATTCACTCCAGAGATTTGTAAACTCATGCATATTATATGATAATATAGATTTTATGCAAATGTTTTCTCTGCAATCTGAACAATAACAATAAATATTTTCTGTGCCAGTGTGAAATACCTGATGCTTGTGTAAGCACTTGCTCTATTCGGTTTTCTTTCTGACTCATAAGATTGGATCTGCTTTCTATTACAACTTAATTTGCATAATTCACCTCAAATCCCTCGTCACAAATATTTCTACAATTCTGCACAGTGTGCAGTGTGTGGTATGACTTTTAGTGAATTGAAATTCAGGCACTATTTTCTTCCATAGTAAGATCACAACTAAAAGGACTTAATTTCCCAAGGAAAACAAATCGTCGGGGAAATATTTGCATTTTACAGTTTATGTAAACTACTTTGTGCCCCAGAGAAAACAGAGTACTCGTCTTCCCCACAAGTCTTTAAAATTCCAACATATAACCCTGTAATTTGAGAAAGAATAGATCATTGCCAATAATGATTCATAAGCATATGTATCATTCAGCATCATAGCTCATCAAAATTTATTTCCCAATTTACATGAGTTGAAACTCATTCACAGCCCTGTATTTTCATGCTTAAAAATTGTATTTATCCTGTGTTTTTCATTAATATTATGAAAGGGAATGTGAACATCATTTTACCCTATAGAAGACTTGTATAAGAAAGAATAGGATTTATGGAAATGTAGTACATAATTGTTGTCATTTGACAAAAAAAAAACCAAAAAAACTTGGAAAGGAAAGCAATGCAACTCTGTACTAAAAAAAAGGTAAACAATAGTAGTATATGCTTACAGTTAAAGTTACTTGTTACTTGTATTTATTAGGAAAAGTTATACGTTTTTCTATTTTCTCTTTTTTTCTTCAGGTCAGGTTGTAACTTGATATATATACTACATGAATACTTCTTTACAAAAGTTTTAATAAAATCATACTAAACCCACACACAAAAAGGAGGAGAAAGAAAATGGCAAAGGTTAATGAATTACATGGCTGATGTTACACATATTTCTAGTTCTGTGAGTGATCTATTGATTTGAAGCAGGTTAAAACTTCTGCCACACTTTAAAAAATGCAGTTTTGAAAGATATAAAATACCTCATATTGTTTTTAACGTATTAGTAATGCATTAATGCCTAGTATTTCACAAAGCACATTTTAAATTGAAGAATCAGACACCATCTACACATTTCCTCTTGAAAAACTTGCTATACATATAGTAAAGTTTCTCTATCTTTAAATTAATTTGTTTAGCCTTGTACACTGAGGCAGGAGAAATCACTGCAACAATAATTTCAAAAATATTTCAATAAAAAGGTTTTGTTTTCATTTATTTATAATGATAACTTTAACCATTTAGACTGTATGGCTCTTGAAGATAAACTGGGTTTTTTTTCTACAGAGAAGTAAAATTGCTATTACTCAGAAAATTCTGTTGTTTTGACAGTGTTAAAAATAGCTCTGAAGCCAAGTTATTGTCAGATGTCTATATGGCAGTCTATACTAGCACCAGTTATGGGAGCAGAGAAATATTTGGCATTTGTATCCCTGAGTCCAATTGATGTTCACAGACATCCAAGTCTTGGGTAACTTCTTAAGTGTATGGCAACAATTAAAGGGTCATTGAACCTGAGTCAGCTCAGGTGGTAGAAAATATTTTCACAGTGCTATTCCTCCTAGGAGAACAGTATGTCTTGTTGGGCACAGAAAAGTCGTAAGTGGTTCTGATGTTAGTGAATCAACTCTGAAATAGTTTCTGAAATGGAACATTTAATATAAAAGAGAAGAGAAGACAGGTGCTAAAAGACAAGAGAAACAAAGCTAAGGGATAACTTAAATGATGGAGAAAAATTAGAGATAAGACAAAAAATAATCCAATATCACAACAAAGATAAATAGATTTTGTCATCAAGTGTACTGTGCAGTGTTTCAAAAGCTCTGCGTCCTCATGATCTAAATAGTACACTTACCCAAAGTATGAGGTGGCTTCTTGGGGGTTACCTACCCATAGAAACGAGGATTCAGAAAGTATGGTTTATACCTATCATTGATCTTGGCACAAAGTCAAGATAAATAAAGGCTGCACTTTTTCCTCCATGGAATAGCTACAGACAAATTGGTACCTTCAGTCTGTTCAACATGAAAAGATCCGTTGTGACTAAAAAGAAAATAATTTTATAGGAAATATTCAGCTAGGCCCACTCAGAATCTGTTCTTTTGCTGTCAACAGATATTCACAGAGCCCTCTCAGAAGAAATTAATGTCATCTTTTACCCATATTTTAGCCTAGTTTTTCAGTTATTTTTACTATGTAAATAAATTACATAGTGTTTAAAACTTGTCAACACAACAAACCCATTGTTTTCACTAGATTATAATTTGCACATGTTGTCTAACAGAGCTGACATGCTTCCCTGGGATCTGAAGGAATCACTTTGAGGTTTATCTAACTTGGAACACTTGTTCTCAATTCTGTCAGTACAAAAATAAACCAACATCAAAATAGCTGTCATGTTTGTTACTCAAATTATGGAAGTCAACTGACAATTGCAGAAACCATCATTTACATTAATAACTAGGAAATGCTACTATGGTAAGTGGTTAGAAACCACTGGTATTGTAAATTATTAAGAATCCATTAGGCAGCTATTACAGAGATGTTGAAATAACTAATTAAAGTGAATACTAATAGTATGTGGCTATCTAAACAAAGATTTTGAGTATTTAAAAAAATTAACTCAGTGTCTTAGTTACAACATCTTTTATAACTGTACATTGGATTTGGATTTAAATACCAATTCATACTTTCATACTTCCTTTTGATAGATGGAAGACTTTTGGAGTGCTTGCAAGTGGCTTTCCCACTTGTTTTGACCAGGAAGCAACCAAGAAAGATCACAGTCAGCTTGTTTTCTCTGTGGCAGCTGCTCTTAAAATCTTTAGCTCTTTACTTGTATCATGAGAAAAAACAAGCAGCAACCTAATAGGAGGAATAGGAAGAGTTTAGTAATAAAGAATTTTGATAAATAAACTGCATTAAAGTTTTTATTTGCTGAGTCTTTCAGAAGAACTGATTTTTCATAAAGAGAAAATGTCATTGATCTATTGGATTAAGGCCTCAGCTCAACAAAGCAATCTAATTTCAAACTGCGGTCCTTAGCTTGAAAAGGAGGGTCACGATACAGGGGCTAAGGCAGTCGAAAGAAAATAAAAGCGTGGCAAATATCCTATAAAATCTAAAATAAGTCTGTAAGATACTGGGTGAAAGGCAAATAATAAAAAGAAGTGAAAATGATCATGCTTGCATTCTAATAGAGGAAGAAAATCAAAATATAAACATTATTTCCTCCTTGAAAAAAATATTGTTAATTATTTCTTCTGAGTGAATTTTGTGTGAAAATTGTCAATAAGATAATGTATCAAGAAAAGGATTATAGTACTGATTAGAATCCTCACTACTGCCTATTTATATCTTGGTATAGAACTGAAAACTAAATTGGAACAAACATTTCATTTCTTCTCCCTTTACAAAATTATTATTTTTCTACTTTACCTCTCAGGCTTATCCTAAAATCTTTGAGCCTTGACAAGTTAAAGTAACAGTCTGCACATGAAACTATGTGTTGCATGAGAAAGAATCACAATGAAGACCAAAATGGTGTAGTAGATCTGGGAATAGGTTTTCCATGTAGAAATCCCTATGGCATAGACATTGTTTTGTTGGATGTAGTTACAGAGAAATACAATCACATGACCTGCCTCAGAACACTGTTTTTGCCACTGCCTAATGAGAAGAAATTTAAATTTTCCTATTCCTTGTTGTACAATTGATGTGTATAATTTAAGATTTAGATTTTGTTGTCACTTTCCAACTTTGTCTTTTACAGACACTAAAGATTGCTTTTAATTTATAGTCTTGAATATATTATTATATAGTCTTACTGGGATGGAATATTTTTGTCCCAAAGCAATAAAAAATACAAAGACTGATAGTTTTGTGTTTTAAAAAGAAGATGTAATCTTTAATTTATTTTTTTCTTTATTTTCTTTATTTTAGTGAAATCAAAGACAGTGTCTTGAAAAAAATATGTGTTTGAATGAGTTGTGACTATTTTATTTTATTTTATTTTATTTTATTTTATTTTATTTTATTTTATTTTATTTTATTTTATTTTATTTTATTTTTTTATTTTATTTTATTTTATTTTTCATTACACAGTTGTTTGTTTTTTTTATTTTAAGGTGACATGATAAATATTTAAACTGAAAAGGATACATTATAAAAACCTTTCTTCTTGGATGCAGTGTTAAGAAGCATTCCCTTTCCCTTTCCCTTTCCCTTTCCCTTTCCCTTTCCCTTTCCCTTTCCCTTTCCCTTTCCCTTTCCCTTTCCCTTTCCCTTTCCCTTTCCCTTTCCCTTTCCCTTTCCCTTTCCCTTTCCCTTTCCCTTGTTGAGCTTTCCAGGACCTTTTTCCAGGATACTTTCCATAGAATTTGCATAGTTTTTTATCTAATCTTTAGAATTTAACTTTGCTCCTGGGTGACCAAATATGTTTTGATCTATTTTATAAAATAACAGGAGTGTTCATAATAGAGCTGTTTGCAGAAAGATAGATCTACAGATATCTAATGCATATTTGTGCTGCCAACAGAACATAATTATTTAGGAATATAAAACCAAATATCTAATTTGTTTGTGTTTTTTTTTTTAAATATCAATATATTTCTTTAGAGCAGTCCTGTAACTGACTGAAATGTAAGACATTATTGGAACAAATATTTTATTTCAGTTTTTAGTCACAGAATCCCAAGATGCAGTACTGTTTTGGAATTTATTATTCAGGCCCTTTCTGAGCCTTCAGAGAAATCTTGTCATGCATTATAAGATGTCATATCTTGTCATGTCTATAAGACATAATACTTCATCTGAAGTACCTTTGGTTCTATAATGCTTGTGGAAACATTACTTTACATAACATGGTTTCTTAGCACTCAGGGCATAGAATTTATTTTAAATTATTTTTCAGTATATACTGATAGAATCCTTTCATTTCCTTTCATTACTTTCTTTTCTTGTTTTGTTTTTTGTTTTTTGTTTTTTGTTTTTGTTTTTGAAACTATTATTTTTGCTTTATCATTTTGAACTACAGAAACAGATTCTGAAGTTCCTACCTGAATAGGGAAATACAATTGTATCAGAAGTTTGATAGTTCTTGTTACTGCTCAAGGACACTCATCTAGAATGTAAAAAAAGGGCCAAAAGATAAATGAGAAACCAGTCCAGAAGAGTCATGGAATAGGATTAAAATAGGGATTAAGGGAAAAGATATGACTTTGAAAAATTTCTATCTAAATGACAATAATATAATAGCATACTGCCAATGTCAAAGAATATGCTTGATTGAAATACAGTTCTAAACTTAGTAAACTGACTGTGTTATGGATTAATGAACTATCATAAAACCACAATTCAATAATTCATTTAAACTTTACATATTCCAGAAATTTCTATTAGCTCAGATTTCCTACTAGGCACATGTCCTATCTGGTAGGCAACTGCTTTAGAATTTTCCTCTTGCAGCTTTTACCAAAAAAACCTAAAATACTGCAGACAAACAATGTCCATTTTCAAATTCAGAGTAACTCAAATGCATTTGCCTGCTGAACAGTTCCTTATCCTTAAACTTGAACTCCCTTTTGAGCAGAAATACTCTCTAGCATGACCCATTTTTCCATTGGCATGTCACTTAGCCTCTTTGAAATGACAGTTTCTATATGTCCTTCATACTGCAGTTATTGCAAAGCTCTTTTATTTTATTCAGAGCCCCCATCATTGTTTTGATTCATTTTTATCACTACTGGCCATCCCTGTCAACACTTTCTAGATCTAAAAGTAATCTTAGGAGGACTGGCAGAAGTAACATTGAAGTCTCATACAATTTTGTTCTTCATTTTAAAGTATTTGGTAGTTTGCTTGGGATGCATGATTACCTAAAATTCTTCATGCAAATAAAGACTAATTCACAGAGTAAATGGCATTTTCGAATTTACTGGTGAGCCATTTTTACATAGAACATACAGAAATGGATGAAAAAGCAGAATATTTTCTAGAATTTTAATTCTGTTGAGGATACTTCTACTGCCATGTAACAGATAAAACATTCAAGTATTGAATAGATTTGATATGGGTGTGCATGCAAATACTTTCCTTTTACATACTTAAAGATTTTTAACTGTCTCAAAATGAGTGTTAGAGCACATATTGTATCAGGAATATCGTTGTACTTTAAAACTTCCTCGCCTGAAGCTAATGTTTCAGAGAACACCTGATACTGAATTCATTCAAGAAGCTCAAGCCCATTTCCATAATATAAGAAGTTGATAGTAATCCTTAGTAGGAACAAAATCAGTTGAAAGTACAGAATGTTCACAGTTCACAACTGCAAATACAAATAAAGTCACATGCTAACAACACAAAAAAAAAAATAAAAATGGACCCAGAATAATAGGTTTTAATTTTGGTAGTGATTGTATAATGATACAATGCTTTGAATTGGAATGGACCTTAAAGATCATCTGCTTCCAATCACCCTGTCCATCCATGGGACACCTTTTACTGGACCAGGTTGCTCAAAGCCGTGTCCAACCTGACCTTGGACACTTCCAAAGATTTTATTGCTACACCAAAGTGAAAAAAATTGTTCCACTCAAAAGGCCATTAAGAACTTGATCAATTTCAAGTATATGTGTAATTCAAGATTGGATGCTTGCCCAAATGTATGAATAAATATAAAATATGTTCTTTAAAAGGAAATTCCTTTTAAATGTAAAGAACTCAGGTCAATGAAACAAGACAGAGAATTTTAGTGCATCTAAGTACTTATTCTTATTTAGGTATGAAACATTAGGTTTACTAGGAAATACCATTTAAAGTGGTTAATATTTTATTAAAATATATTACATCCTTCCAGTAAAATATTATGAAGTAGTTGGATACTGTGTCTAACTCTTAATGAGACAACAGGTCTTTCATTGTACTGCCAGTAAAAGATGCAGACTTGTAGGTAGAATTTTTCATTTTTAACTTTTTTTTTTCCCTTACAATTACTCATAGATTTCTTACCTTCTGCTATCATCATGTTAGAACAAAGATGTGGAAAAAAAAAAAAAAAGAAATTGAATGTGACATCTCTTCATCTGTTCGGAACTAATAATGCCTTCACAGCAAACAGTTGTTTTGGTACATGCTGGATACTGATGTAAAATAACAGTGGATGAAAACATATGGAATAGTTACCTAATTTGTGTGTGCATTTCCTGACATAATTGGGTCATTCTTGCAAGTTTTCAAGAATAAATTAATTCAGAGGGAAATTGTCAGATTATTTTGAAATCAGAATATTTTCTCTATAAACTAGAAAATAAAAATATAACATTTAGTTTCTTTGAATAAAATTGTCACAGTTGAATGATACTTTAGTCTTTTTATTACTGTCATTTTATTAACTTTTTATGCTCTAGAAATGTATTCAGTTCTCAGTAGAAAGCAGTACAGCATATTCCATAAAAACTAGCCAAAACTCCCTGTCCAGCTCCTGAATATGAAATATTATAGATTAGGATTGTAAATGTTCACCTAGGCAGGGAGAGCCCCACCACCTCCATTGCTGTGCTGCCTCACAGGCTTTCTGTGGCCCCTCTGTACAAGCTGCCCCTTTTAACAGCTGAAGTCTGGATCTTGTGCTCCTGCTCACCAGCTCTACAGAGTCCTCAGCAGATATCTAATAACCCAATCTGCCTTGATCAGCAGTCCACAAAATAGAACTACTCACCTACTGGAGAGGAAACACTGAAGGTTCTTCCTTCCCAAGGCACTGTTTCCAAAGCCCTGTATCCATGAGGTGGGAACAAATCCACCAACTGTGCCACGCTGATGGCACTATTACCACATGTGAACCTTTTGTGAACCTTGGCAAAAGGCTTATGCACAAGGATGTCCACAGGTTCTTAACACTGTCAGGATTCAGGTGGCTGTGTATACCTAGAAGGCTTTAGGAGAATGTAAACACTTTAGTTTACATTAAGAAACGTAATACTCTGCCCTGAAGCCAAGGAGAGTAATGGCAAACTTTCCCCAAAAGGAGGTCACACTTTCCAGGTGACATAGGCATATATTAAATAAATGTTCTTAAGGGTGAAAACAACATTTTAGCAAATATAAAATTATTCATTTTCACATTTAAGCAAATTAAAACATTTGTAAAATGAATAGACAAATATCATCGGTTTCTTAATTGCTAGACTTATTAAATTAAAGTTCTAGCTAGCAAACAAACAAAAAAGTAAAAAACTTGATTCATTTCTGTGTTTAATTTATTTTTCATTTAATTTTTTTAACATGATAAAAGATGCAATAAATATATTATAAATAGGGTAAGGATATTATTATTAACTACCAGAGAGTTGAAAGAAATAGCCCAGTCTAAAAACCTGAGCTCATAGTCTAAAGGAAAAAAATAAAATAGCTTTGAGTACCTTGAAATGCCAAAATGAAGGTAAAGGAATTTTGATTACTATCTTTGCTATTTATAACAAAATAGTGAATGCATAGAGACACATAAGGAAATGCATTAAGACTCATTATATTCTGATGTTATCAGTGTTGTAAATCTTCTGCAATTTTTTCTGAAGTGAGCAAATAATTTATCTTGTGTCATTTAGTTTGGGATTTCATAACCATGTTGTTATAAAACAATGGCAGATAATGTTCAGGGCCAAAGAAAAAGAATCATTATTCTACTCTTTGCAAATAAATATATCTATATGCATATATCAGAGAATTCTAAATCTGCAATGGAAGTGTTCAGAAGACTGATAAATAATGGCCAGTTTTAAGTTTTTAGAACTGACTTCAGTAAAATTTTTATCATTAATACTTTTTATGCTAGTGTTTGTCTTACATGTTTTTAATTATTGTCACTATGTGGTCAAAACTACTTTGACTAATTAAATACATCCACATTTAAATATAATACTCAACAACTGTATCTCAAATTTACTCAATTAATACTATTATAATGCCCTCAGCCCTCTGTACTATGGAAAAACTTAAACAAGCCCTCAGGTCACAAATAAATCATCCTGAACATCAGTAATTTTGTAGAAAAGTGCTACTTCCCAATGTCTGAATCAATTTTTCTCCCTATTAAGAAATAATTTCCTGAAATGTTTGAGAATAAATGTTCCATTACTGATATTATTTGAGGGAGGGAGAAAATTAAAAGTATTCATAATATTTCGCTGTGAGATAATGATCTTTTTATCTGTACAGGCATGCAGACAAAAAAAATAAATAGAGGGAAAAAAACCTGAAAAAACTGGAAACAACACACCAGAGATAGGAATAGTTCAGTACCTACTGCTTGTACTTTTCATTGGAGTAAGGTTCCAGATATTGGGGCAACTAGGCTGCAAAATACAGAGCAGGAATTGTGCTATGATTTTCACTATAGCTTCTTTCCTAAAGGGCAAAATTCCTGAGCATTTCATTAAAGGTATCACTGAACACTTCATTAACAATAACACATTGAATGCTCTTTAGGGAAAGGTTTTGTCAGTTACTGTGTTGGGTGAATGGCTTGTTTGGTTCAGACGGGAGTGCCAAGGTACCTCCCCTGCGAGGCAGTTTAAGACTGTGCATCATGAGCAGTTCCCTGGTGGAAGGCCCCAGAAATCATGAGGATATTTATTTTCTGTCTCGAGAAGATCAGGATGCATAGATAAAAGAAAGTCCATAACTGCAATTTTTAATACAGTGTGCACAGACTAAAGCCAGTGTGAATATATTTGATTATTTCAGAACTGGAATATGCTTCTTTATAGGTTCAGTTTCATCTTTGGGTTTTCTAAATGTCTAATGCTTTCTGGACATTTCTGATGAGTGTGTGGGTGTGTATAACGAAACAGAGAGACAGACAGAGAGACAGACAGACAGACAGACAGACAGACAGATAGATAGATAGATAGATAGATAGATAGATAGACAGATAGATATGAAGAGCTGCCTTACCATGACTACACTTCACCTAAATACTTACAAGTTTTGTTTCTTCAGTGCTGGATAAAAAATTTAAAATGACATAAAACCTCCAAGCTGTAATGAATTGTAATCTAAATAACATATAAAGGTTCCCTGTGACATAAAGGTAGAAATACAGAATTGAAACTGGAAGGACACCAGATATTTTGTAAGTATATTCAAGTAATTAGTGTCTATAGGGTTGGAAGATATCAGTAAACTGTATAAGTGAAATAAGTGAAGTACCTCAGTGATTATTTGAACCTTTTTTTTTCATATATGATGGGAAGAGTTATGATATATTGGAAGTGCTGAATTTAGAAGGGAAGTTAAAATTAGCCCTAGGCTATGCCTAGAGCTTGCAATATCATAGACACACCTTTAGAGCAACCACAAAGTTTCTAGAGCTCAGAATTATGAAGAAAGTTTTCAATACGACATTATAGTGGGTCAGCTGCAGACTGAGAGCCTGAGGCTCGGTTTATATTACAAAGTTTTGCTGCCAGAGCTATATCAGCCTGTGCTACAACAGCAACAACAAAGAAAACAGCAGAAACCCTCTGTGACACCTGTAGGCTGGCAAGTCCTCCACGTAACTCTGTCTACAGAAGAGAATTTATGGCTGCCCACAGCAATGCATTGCAAGGCATATAAGAAGGTGGAAGTGATACAGTTTAGTGATAGGAATGTAGTGATGATTGTTAAATTGTAGACATGTAGAAAAACTGAGATTGGTATGGATGCAGAGTGTCCTGGCCCCCCAGGACCCACTTAAGCTTTGCTGCTCATAGAGTTCACAGTTCACTGTGGAAACAGTTTCTAATTGGGAAGTGCAGTTTTTCCCAGCTGCTGTAGTTGCAAGTCCAGACACCTGCCCAAAGCAGCCCTTTCCAAAGCAGAGCCTCCACCTTCAGCAAATGCTGACAAAGCCAAAGAGGGAGTCTGCTCAGGTGCCCTGACCTTCTAAAGGGACAGGCACCTCCCACCTGCCCCACAATTCCAGTTCTGATCACACCGAGGAGCGTTGAAGAGACAGTGAACATTTTGGGGCACAGATAGATATGCAATACAATAACATTGAGTTACCCAGGGCAGCCCAAGATTTGGTTTGTCCTTACAATAATGCATATTTATAAAATGAATTTTGCTAAAACCATCTCAGAGTTGACTCAAGCTATTATCCAAATGAAAATTCTGGAATTTGTATTTCCCAATATTTGAAAAATTTGGAGATAATTGTAGGCAAACCTCATGTGTTTATATTTAATGATTTTTTTATGTATTTTTCAATACACCCTGAGCTTAATTACACAGTTTATTTTAGCCACTTTACAGTAATTGAGCTATAACTTAAGCAAAAAGTCCCTTATGCTGTGATTACTTTCATATAGAAAATACTAAAACATATCTCTGGAAGATATTAAAATACATTCTGTTAAACTTGAAGTTTAACAATAATAGGAATAAACATCAGAAAAGTAAAAAAAGAGAGTGATAAAAATGTTCAATTACTTTTATATCTTACTTCAATTGCTAAGAAGTACA
The DNA here is from genome assembly GCF_001522545.3 of Parus major. Classification (NCBI taxonomy): domain Eukaryota; kingdom Metazoa; phylum Chordata; class Aves; order Passeriformes; family Paridae; genus Parus; species Parus major. The sequence continues at coordinate 48,298,419 of NC_031771.1, forward strand.
ACTATCATTTGTTATTTTCATATAAACTATATAAGAAATAGATCCATAGACATAATGAAGGAAATTAAGTAATTACCACGACTAATGCATCCTACAGTATAGAAATTATAGACTTTTTGAAAAACAATTGTGATTTCAGGTGTTGGGGTGTGGGGGAGTGGGGCAAGGGCAGGAAATTCTGTGTATAAATCACAAGTTTAATTAAATCTTTTAATATTATTCCTTCCCTATACAGTTGCAGTGACCCTAATCAGAATATCATTGTACATGAGGAGTTAGTGATCCACACAGTAGTGAACCTGAGTAGGCACAGGCCTGTGCTCTGTACCTATATGTCTTGGCCATCATACATGTAGCTCTTTATTTTAATATAAACTCAGCCAGCAAGTCCTGATGGAGAAGCCCATTGTTGTTCCCATTGGGTACCAGTGATTATGTCACCTGTGTACCTATCTTAAAGCAAGCAGAATTTTCTCATTTGGACACTTTTACTTGACAGCAAAAATGATTGATAGAATTGTTTTCTACTAAGAAAGCCTTAGAAGGTTCTAAGTACCAAAATACCAAAATGCTGGTGAACCTTTCAGTGGAGCCAGCCTTGCTCTGATCAGAGGTGCCTTGCCACTTGATGCTGTCCACTTTAGGGTTCCCAGAATATGAAGCAACATAGAATTATCTATGCTGCTTCTCTTTTCTATTCTGATCTAAACTGTCATAGAAGTTATCAATATCTTTTGGAATCTACAATCCGTCATTTTTACTCAGAACAGAGTAAAGCATTAGCCACAGTGTAGTACAGTCATCATAGAGAATTAATTCACCTATAACATACTTTTCTGCAACCAAAAGAAATGAGAAAATGTGGTTAGTACATTTTATTGTACAAGTAAGATATAGCATGAAAAAGATAGCCTTAATATTGAGTTTATACTTGTAATGTATCTTATGATAAGTGATTTAAGGCACACTCATAGTGAACATCATCATTCTTACTTTCTCAAAAGGTGGGTGGAAGAGAAACTCAATTCTTGGTTTAGCAGCTATGGGAAAATCTCCTATCCTCAAAAGTATGTTTTCTGATCATACTCACTTTCTGAAGAACTCTATTTCAGTATCACTTCAAGGCACTTAAAATGGTGTTTTTCTTACTGTCTTCTAGTTTCCAGTCAGAAGATATTTTTTCAGCCTTGTTTTTCGTGATATAAGAAACATGAAAAAGTTATCTCAGATACAGTTTAGTTTTCAAGAAGCTCATCATGGGAACTTGCTGTCAAGTAAGCATTTTAGCTTTAATCTGCACATAGCAAAATTAGTAATATCAATTAAATCAGTAGTTGCTTAAAAACCCCCAAAATAAAACCTTAAATAAAAAATAAGAAATATTTATTAATAGGAAAGATGATTATTAATTACCATCAGTTGAACTTTGGAGGTTGTGTCTTGAATAAAAACAGTCAAAATCAGACAAGGTTATTCAGTGTAAGCTCAATAACTGAGATATCTAGAAAAGGCAAAATGTAAATGAAACATGACACCCTTCTTCCCCATTAGTTAGCATGGATATTTTCATCTCTGTCTCTAGTTATTAGATTGGCAAAGAATACAAACTATAATAAACTTTATGATGCTTGCCTAGGAAGCTTGAAAAAATCCCACACTGCACTAATGAATTTCACTTTTTAATTTTAATTTCACTTTTTTAATTTCAATTTTTAATTTTACTTCTCTTTGCAATATGCGTAAGAAACTCGGCAAATCTCATGCCCTGTTTGAGGAGAGGCATTGTCCTTTCATTTTAGTTTCCTTATCTGAAACACTATCAAACACCCATCTGAAGCCATGAGTATCTGTAATGCAATAAGACCTCTTCAAACCTGTACAAAATTTAAGGCAAAAGTCAATCTAAGATCTCATGAAGTATCAATAAGACAATATAGTCAGGATATTTCACAATTTGCTAATTAAATTTCTTAACAATTTTCCTAAATATTTCTAATTTACACAAGTAACAATGGACAATTTGTTCTATTTTGCAGTTCCAGGCTGGACAGACTGGTTCAGGAGCATTATAATTTACTCAAATTATACTCTCCTAAAACTACTTCTTATCTTGATTAAGATATAATAGAGTTAAATATGATAATAAATAATATAGAGTGGGTCTGCTTTTTACCTATGCATCATGTAATTATATTCGTAATTGGCACAGATTGGCACAGATAGTATAAATATTACTACTGTAATATAAAAGTTTCTGAAAAGAATAGAAGAAAGGAGGAATAATAATAATAATGACATTAACATTAACAATATTAATAATTTTTAATTGAATATATTTATATATAAAATATATAAATATATTTATATGTAAAATCATAAAATATTTAAATTAAAAAATAGAATGCCACTCTTAGTTCTCTGTAATGTCATATCAGGGCAATGAAATGTTTACTAAGATTTAGCCTACCTGCTTTCTAGTCCCCATATTTTTGAAAATGCAACATGAGATACAAGACAACAACATGAAGAACAGCTCTGATTTGCAGAGATGTCACGCAGACTTTCTGACAGAGAGGATAAAAGTGAAGCTGATGTCTATAGGGGAAACTAGAGAGGGGGAAGGAAACAAGAATTCATTTTTGTTTTAAAAAATTAGATAGTAAAATTGTAATTTTTGTCTGGATTAAAATAAATAATTAAGATTTAGGACTGTTTTCAGAGAAATTGAGATTAGCTACAGCTCAAAGCATAACAGTGAAGCCTTAAATACTTGTTTGAGGTTTTTGGGAAAAAATGCCTAAATACACTCTTGGTCAAAGTCATAAATATGGGACTTGTTCAGGGTATGGAGATCTAGAAAAAAGAGTGGGTTTTTACTTACTTGGTCATGAATTTTGTTGAATTATCTACCAGTTTAAGAATGTTATAAGTAAAGATGCACAATGCATAACATTTATACATTTATATAAATATATATAAATCTATATGAAAATGCACTTCTGATTACTGATATTCTTTCAATAAATTAGATGGCTAGCTCTAATCAACATGTCTAATAACAGTCTAGTTTCAAAATTTATGGATAAAAGTACAAGGACCGAAGGGAAATCTAGAATTATTTCTCGAATTGTTTCATGAGCAGCCTTCCCTTTTTTTGTAATGGCTGTTCTACTATACTGAAACTAATTAATCAAGAACATCATGTACATATCAGAGCAGACACTAAAACACATTTTACAGCAACAACAGTGCCCCTGAGAACAGCAAACATTTTTTATTAAGTTATTCTGCAAACCATGCCATACTCAAAAAATTCTGATAAAATGAAAGACTTTCCTGGTTAAGGAGACAGGAAAAAATATGTAGTTTTTGATTTTAAGAAGGCTTTAATGTTGTCTTTAAATACAGCCCTGATGAAATCACATTTTCAATAATTTTTAATTAAAAAAAAAACAGAAGAAGAAATATGAAAATTAGGGGATGATAAAAAGAGACACCTTTGTAAAGCTAGTCACATTTTATCATTGGTCAATAGTAGTATCATAAATTACATACTGGAGGTAAATAAATTGTTATGTTCACTAGTGTTGATTAAAAAAAAAAGAAAGATTGAGCTTTTTCTCCAATATAAAACTTTTTCAAAATATGAAGAAATTAGAGAGTAAAATGACTGAAAAAAAATTAGAAAATGTGATGCATGATGAAAAGGTAAAGATGTTGACCTAGGGAAAGAAAGAGCAAGGTGAAATATTTTGAAAATGCAGAGATAATATAAAGAAAGTAGTCAGTCATTTGTCATGCCCATTGTGTGGGTAGCACACAAGGAAATTTTTTAATTTTCAAATCCATAAAATTCATGTTAGAAATTCCAACTAAGGAATGTTTACTGATCTAGGGAGGCTGGGAAATTCCCCATGTGAGATATTTTAAAAAGCATGCCAGACAAACATCTACCATTGATTTTTTTATATAAAATACCAAAATAGTTCCCACAGGACACTTCTCATCAGAAAGTATATAAACATTAGGATCTCTTTTTATGTTCTTGTAGTTGTAGTTAGTACCCATCAAGGAAGATGGGTATTCATCACTTCCATGTCCTTTGGCAGTAAGAAGAATTTCTTGGAAATGTGTTATGAAAATGTATTGACTTCATGCTGATCTCTTGTTTCCAGTGGAAGTTGTCTACCCAATTAATTATATTGTAAAATATGTTCTTCCCCTTGAGTGTGCTTGAAAATAAAATGATTCATATAGAATGAGTTTAGAAGAGTCAGTGCCTATGTATACAGTCAGTGGTGATACAGCCTTGAAAAGAAATTCCAGGCAGATAAACAGTCACAAATCTGCAAAAGTCAAAAATGGCAAAACCATGTGTCACTTGGGCATTTCCATGTTAAGACTTCAAACGGGTTTTATGTCAAATGAAGTTAAAAAGTCATAAAATTTTACAAAAATTCTCTAGGATTGGTAGGCTATTTTGAACTCTATAGCAATGGCCAGAACAATGTAGTAGTAAAGTGTCCCCAGGACTGGCATGTTAGTGAAGAGACCCTGTGAACAACTAATTGTTGGATGAGGTTCAAGCAGAAGCTGTGTTAGGGTATAGGGTTAAATAATAACTTGGTGATGACTAAGATGATGAAAATATAACCCAGAGTAACCTTGGACGATTATACAAAAAAAAAAAACCACAAACCCAGAAGAATGTATATGTATGTTAATATAATTATAGTGGACCAAGATCAGCACATGGACACAAGGAATTTTGTCATAGGCCTCAAGTATGAGTGAGCAATCACCTCTGTTAGTATGATTCTTTCCTTGTTACCTTTTTGTGTAAAAGAATGTGCTTGTTTCCTAGGAGGTCAGCCAGCTGTATTAGATGCCTGGCATGCAATTCTGAGGGATTGCAATAAAATAAAACTTTTTTTTTCCTGGCAACTTGATGAGCTCTTGCAAGCCAGGTGAAAGAATCCTGCTTTTGGATTAACAAGTTGAAAATGGACCATAAATTTGGCAGGAGCACCTCCACTTTGGCTGATATCTGTCAGGCTCTATCCTCTTGTGCCCTTATTTTCATGCCTTGCAGCACAGCACCTTGGCTGAAGAAGGAACATCATTACCTTCCCTATTGGGTTCAGGGAAGACCTGGTCAGCTGCCAGTCACCTCTGTGTGTAGGGATGAAGGGGTGAGAGGGACTAGACAACTCTTTATACTAGAAGCTGGAGTAGGTCTGCAGCCTTGACAGATTATATGTACAGGTGGTACTGATTGGGGAGCCTGGCATTCAGGGGCAGCTACTGGGCAGATGAACTACTGGGGTGTCTGAGCCCAGCTACTCAAGGGATATATATCTAGATATAAGTGTGTGTGTATATAGGTATGTATGTGTATATATATATATATTTATGTATATCTATATATATGTGTGTGTGTGTATACATATATTTATACACCCTTTTTTTTTTTAATTGAAATCCTGTGTAATAAAGCAGAGATTCACAAACTCCCTGGACATCTTAGATAAATCAACAGAGCAGGAAAACATTCTGTATCATAAAATAATCTAAACTTGAAAATTCTTATAATCAAATTCTTTGTATCATTGTAGAGAAATGCATTAATTTCTAAACTACTTAGTATGCCATTGTTTCTTTCTTGAAATTGAAAGACTATGGTGTTTATCAACATGCAATGGTGTTTGTTCATTATGTTGATTTTTATTACAGGATCCCACAATTTGAAATAATTATGAAAGAAACAACAGAACCAGATTTTTGATTGTTCATTGTTTGCGGCATCTGTAGGAAATATGTCGGCTTGACATCAACTGTTAACAAGCTTTATTTAAAATTTAGGGAAAAACAGTTGTAAATTATAAACATTGTCTATAATAGAGCTTTGTAGTTTACATAATTATATTCTGTGAAAGAAGGGAAGCAAGCTTGGTCTGACTTCATTTTTCCATTAGAAAAGATTCAACTGCCTTCATCCCATGATACCAGCTGCACTGTGCTTTGTATGAGATCACTGTGCTTAATTTCAATAGCCTTCAGAAAGAGTTTATTTTTTAAGTCCTGTCTTTTGCAGATGTGCCAAGGGAAAGATAATTTTGGTTTCTCTAATCATATGCAGAAAGCTAGCCCTGTTTTAAGCTTTACTTTGCATGGTGCTTTCAGAAGAGCCTGTATAGAAATCATAGTTTCAAATTGAAGTACTTTTTAAGTCAGTCTGTTTCCCAAAAGGATTCTCCTAAAGTACTTAGAATTTGTACTAAATATGAGTATTTTTTTACTCACGGGTATGCTAAATGCTTTTTAAAAAGAATGTGTGTGTAAAGATTTTGCAAATATAAGACCAATATTTAAAGAAAATGTGTTAAAGGGGAATGACAGGAACATATAATTTGACTCAACAAAATTTTCAGATACAATGCCCCTTGCACTTTGATCAGGAACTTTCATTGAAGCACTGAATGCAGGTTTATGGTGAATACAACAGAACAATTTTTTTTTTCAAATAAATTTTCATCTTGCTCTTCTAACTTAGGCTAAAAGGCTTATGAAAAAAGCATATGATGAAAAAAAGTCTATGATTTTGAAAACTTTTAACTCCCTTTAATTTACTGAAGATATACTGTATGCATTTCCCTCTTCACAAACCCTTAAAAATAAGCCCATAGTTTTATTTCATGTTTCTATTAGACAAGGAATAATATTTAAAGTCATGTCTCTTGGAACTGCAATTCTGTACTGTGAATGTTAAATGAAGGTTTTAAACTTCTATCTTGGCAATACAGATGCACAATTAAATAATTTTTTGCTCTCAAACTTTATTCATTTCAACTGAAAATCAACTTTGGATGAGTTGTTTCCTAAACTTTAGGGAAAATTGGCAGTGTTAATTAATTAACTAAATAGCCCAATTGTCAAAGCATTTAAGATATTTACAATGTAAAAGTATCACATCTCATTTGAATAAATTAATAGTCAGTAACAATGTTACATGTATTAAGATTAAAATAATCACAGTGATTTTTTTCTGTATGGCAAATAAACATTTCTGATTGTATATTTCTTTTTATTGAAGGCAAATTCATTACTGTTTTTATTAACAACAATCAAACTTTGATTGCATATGCATGTGCTTGGAAATAATTTGAAATTATCTGGTTAAGATAAGGAAAACAGATTTGATTAAAGAAAGGGAAAGCATTGGAACATCCAGTCAATTTTATTGTGTGGATCAGACAGCAAGACAGACTTTCACCTAGTGGCAAAAAATTCCAAAGAATTCACAACAAATACAAATAGCAGCAGTAAAGCAGCTATATATAAAACACACTACAATTGTGAAATTATTATGTGAAAATACTACATTAGCTTGTGCAACATCAATAACAAAGTAAGCTTTCTAATCTTCAAATATTATTTGTGCCTTGAAATGAAGGAGCAGAGAAATAATGAGACCATTTCTTAATGTTAATCCTTTCTTAGAAGATTAGAAAGTAAAACTAGCCAAGCAGATCCTGACTATTTCTTAGAGCAAGCTTTTAATCACATTATAATGTAGCTGAACACAGCTTGGCTGGATGCTTATTTAATTATAATTAAATGCTTGCAACACATGTGTCAGTGACAATATCCCTATTGCTAGACATCAACACTTGGATATATGTCTAATGATGATTCCACACTGAAGCAGTTGGGAAGTGTCTTGAATATAGTCTCCAATCTATTATATCTGAGAAAAGAGATTGCAAAGAAAAAAAAACCTCAAAACAACCCTAGTATTGTTTTACCAATTATCAGGAAAAGTGCTGGAGTAACAGCCTGAGACACCTACAGAATTTATTGGTACACAGATTTATCATTTAAAAAGTTTCTCTAAATTGAAGTGTTTCTGCATTTAGATGATTACTCTCAAAAGTTCATAGCCCTATTCTTGTTTAGGTAGAATAGGTATTCCACTCTGAATTCTATAGAGATGCCACATTTACTGTTAAATTTTCCACCATCTTATGATATAGCTCCTTTCATTTATATTCAGAAAAAAATTGAAATATCTTAGTTTAATCCAAGTTTTAAACATGAATATTTGAAGTTCTGCATATAATTGTCTTCAAGCTTCAGTAATGACCTAGAGGTGTTTTTATAAAATCATTTTACTTCCCCCAGAGGACTAAACTGTTCCTGTATCACAAGATCTTTGATTTCAGTGGGTTTAATAGTGACATAAATAAACTCAGTGAAACAGCAAAGAAATAGCACAAAATCTGGCAGATCAAACAAATGTATGTGTAAGTAGACTATATATATCAGCTGTCATCAATATACAGAGCTATTTGAATCAACTGTCTATTCACCATTTCTCAGTGCAGCTAAGACATGCCTAATTGTCTAATGGTGTAGACAGGTCTTTCAGAAAAATCTGTGCAGAACTTCCTGCGGGTTAGCAGATGTATTAAAGGCTTACTCTGAAGGGTGACATCTGGTACTCGCTGATCTACAACAGTTCAACACCTACTATTGAATTCTGGATGTCCCCTGATTATCATGTGACTGGCACTGTAAATAAGTGTGCCTTCTTCAGATAAACAAGGAAGGGGAAAGTTTCATTCCAAGGAAGCTAAAGTTTCTTTCCATATTTTGGAATTGCCTCACTGAAGCATCATTCAACCCTACTTAGAACAGTATAAACAGGTCTGCAATCTTTGCCAGTCTTGGCATCTTCTGTGATGTCACATATGTAAGCTCCCAGGTTTCAGTTTTCTCTAGAGGTATTGTCTGGGCAACAGTTTGTGGATGAGACCAACCTGTGTGGCGAGGTTGATACTCTAGAGGGAAGGGGGGAAGTGGTACCATCCAGAGGTACCTTGACAGCTGAGATAGGCAGGCTCATGAAAACCTTATGAAGTTAGCAAGGCCAAGTGCAAAATCCTGCACCTGGGTAGGGACATGCCCAAGCACAAGTACAGATGAGGCAATGAGTGGGTTGAGAGCAGCCCTGCAGAGGGCTTGGGGGTATTAGTGGCTAAAAAATTGTATATGGGCCGGAAGTAAGTGCTTGCAGCTCAGAAGGACAATTGTATCCTGAGCTGCTTCAAAAGAAGCATGGCCAGCAGGTCAAGGGAGGTGATTTTCCCCCTCTACTCCTTTCTCATGATGCCACCTGGAATACTTGATCTAACTCTGAGGTCTGTAACAAAAGAAGGATATGAACCTGTTAGAGCAAGTCCAGGAGAAACAACTAGATCAGTAGAGGACTAGACTAGCTCTCCTATCAAATCTCTGTTCAGCCTAAAGAGAGGGTCTGGGGACACTCTCTAGAACCTTCCAGTACCTAAAGGGAGCCTAGAAGAAAGCTAGAGATGGACCTTTTACAAGGGCATGGAGTGATAAAAAAAGGATGATGGCCTTAAACTGAAAGAGGGCAAGTTTTTGATAGGATACTTGGAAGAAATTCTTTACTGTGAGGATGGTGAGGTACTAAAACAAGTTGCTCAGAGAAGCTGTGGATGTCCCATCCCACGAAATTTGCCTAAGCCTAAGTCTCAGAGAACAACTTCAGCTTTGCATGTCCTGGCTCTCAGGAGGGTCTTCAACAACACTTCTATTGTTACAAAGCAAGGAGAGGGAGCTTCAGTGTTGAATATTCAATACCAATTTTTCATGAAATTGTGAGCATGGTGGTGTTGGGGGCCAGGGAGTTACAATTTTTTGACAGGGAACACAAAGACATAGGAAGTGGAACTTTTTTTGGTTTTCCCTGTTTGCAGAAGGGGAGTGGTGGAGTGTCCTTTAAAAATAGAGACCAGAAATGCAGGGAGCTATTCTTGCTCTTTCTGGCTGCAAGGCCTCAAAAAGCTTTCTTGATGAGACCATTACAAGAACTTGTGGCTTTTGATGTACTCTGAGTTAGACACATGGAAGAAATATTCTCAAGAGGTCAAAACAACATCTTGCCTTTTTTCCTAGGGGGGCACATGCAATTACTTGGGAACAGTAGCCATCTTGTTTAGTTTCTGCCTTTTTTGGTTAAATGATGCCCTCTTTTTTACAATTTTCTCTTTATTGCTGTGTTTATTGCTATCTTTAGTAAATTACAATTCTGATATTTTTAACTTCTTGTAGTTTGTTTTTCTTTGTTTTTCCCCATCACAGTTGTGGAGGAGGGAGAGGGGTGTTCAAGCAGTCTTGACTTTTTCCCCATTGAGCTTTATTTTTTTCCTTTAAAACCCCTATGCAAACAGTATCTTCTGAAGGGAAAACTCAGCCAAACAGAAGCAGGCCATCAAGTTCCTGAAGTGCACAAATAATAAATTTCTTCTCTAGCCGTTCAGTTTTGCATTTTATTCAAACTTGATGAGAATTCCCCAAGTTGCAATGCTGGTGAGCTGAACAGTACTGGACCCAGTACTCACTTTTGGGTTACACCATTATTTACTCGTCTCCAAGTGGACTTGATGCAATTGTTCACAACACTGGAGATGCTGCCAAACAATTGATTTTCCATTCACCTCATTGTCCACTTACCTGAGCAGTACTTTCTCAGCATAGATAAAATTCATGGCTATAAAAAGTGAAATAGAGCACTGACATAGTTTATAATCTATCTTTTCTTCTGAAGTGGTTACAGAACTTGGATTTCATATTTAGAAGAGCTTTCTTTACTCTTTTTCTTGACTAAAGAATTCTCTTCAGTAAGTGTTTTCTTTCAGGTAGTTCTAGTTTTGGACTCAATCCATGAGGGTTGCCAATGATTTGATTTGACAGTATCACAGATACAAGACAAAAAAAAAAAAAAAAGGACTCAGTATCATCAGCATGAGTCTAAAAATAATAACCTTGGGTATTATTCTGTACTTATAAATCAAGAGCTATAGTATAACCTTGGAGCAAGCATGAATAATGCTTTGGCCTTTTTTTATTACCCCATGTTTATAGAAGTATAGTCTCTTGTGCTTTGGTTTGTTGTTTAGTTAAAAGACAAAGTAACCAAAGACATAAAACTATTGCACATTGATCTCATAGAAGAAGAAAAAAGTTTCAAAAAGTGTGTAACATTTTTGGGTGTATCTTTAAAACAAAAAATAGACTTTATTCTTTGGCGATTCTCAGTTAGTTACATTTTCACACATTTCAAGACTTGTCACTTGTTTACATTTTCAGTTTTTATTCTAATGAGTGTTACATAAATGACTAACCTTTGTGGGAAAGAAAAAAAAAAAAGGGGTTTACTTGGGGTAAATTATAGTCTAGAGCATTTTCAAAGGGTTGTCTGAATCCTCATTCTGCAGATCTATTATGACAGGCTGATGTCAGTACCTCACATTTGGCTCAGAGGTACATGTATGCAAAAAAAGCAAACCAATCTGGCTTCAGACTGACTGTTTCAATCACCAGCTGGCTAAGAATACTAAACTATACATTTCCCAGGGAAAGATTATAGAGTAGAAAGCCCTAATCCCCATACCACCTCCAGATTCTCATGAATTAATGCATTAGTTCATAAATAAATTACATACTCAAAGCTCTGCCTAAACTATGTTCAGTCATTTCCTTGCATCCCTATGGGTAGCTGAGTGTTCACTCAGATTTCTTTAATTACTGGTTGACATCAGAAGGAGCATTGAACTTTCTCTCTTCCCTCTCCCCACATGTATACTACACACTGATATAGTTTTAGTAAAACCAAAAGAATGGATAGATGGTAATGAATGGGCGACATTTTTACTACTTCCTGAAATAATGCTTACTAATTATTGAGATATAAATGTTAAAGGTCATATTCGTATGGCAAATAGATAATTATACTTAGGGTATTTAAAATGGTATTTTTTCTTTTTTTCACTAACTTTTTAGGGGTCAGTAGTACAGTATTTCATACTTGTTTTCATACTTTACACTATCTGCTATTTAAGACAAATTTATTGGTATTCAGTTACTCAGCTCTCTGTGAAAGTTAATAGAATAGGCAGCTTATGATATTGTTAGGCACCATTTCATTCATTGAATGCCACAGGAAAGAGTAACGAGACTAATTCTTTGTACCCTTTTGTATTGTCAAAAGAATGGAAGAGATTTGGTGATTTAAACAACAGTTTTACTGTGGCTCTCAGACTGAGAAAGAAATTTCAGGTTGTGTGGAGAAGTAGAATGTGTTTTCCTTTTATTAACATCTACTGCATGACTTAGGCATCACTACATGGTTGGTGTTTTTTACAGGCATCAAATTCTTATGCATTTACCAGGTAGCCTGAACAAGAAAATTAACTAAATAAAGGTTCATTTCTTTTTCCAAGAAAGCTCAAGAAATGCTTCTGGGTTGTTTTTTTGTTTTGTTTGTTGTTTTTTTTTTAGAATAAATTAATAGAAAAATACTACTAAGAACTTACTACAATGTCTTAGATAATCCAGCCAGTTTCATTTTGAACCACAAAAAACTATGTCCTATTGGATGAGTCTGAAGAAAGTAAGTCAGTGGATACTTAAAGAGATGGGGAAATTTTTCAGAAATAAAAGTAAAATACATGACAGTTGCATTCAGGCTTCCAATCTACAAAATTAAGGTGATCTGAGGACTGGATCACCTCCCCTATAAAGATGGACTGAGAGAATTAGAGCTGTTCAAGATGGAGAAGAGAAGGCTCTGTGGAGACCTTACAGCAGCCTTCCAGTAGTACCTAGAGGGGACTTTAGGAATCAGGCCTAGGATTAGGAATTAGGAATTAGGAATTCATTCACATACAAAGTAGTTGACCCACTACCATTTATGGCAGCCGTAATAGATGATTTGACTACAGTTTCACCTCCACTTCTCCAAAAAGTATAAATCCCCCATGGCAAAGGATGAGGGTACATGCACCTTGCAAACAAGTTGACATGATTGTTCTTCTCTCCTCCCCAGAGCAAGCCTCTGACTGCACTGTAGTATACCTGGGAATGCTTGTACATAGCACTGTGCACAACTGACTGCACCCATGGTGTAGTGGTTGCAACTTGATGTTCTTTAAAAATGATCCCTTTCCAATACATTCTATGATTTTATGATCTAGAAGTCGTAGACAAACAACCATTGATTAAATAGTGATTCGTCTAAAGGCTCTGAGCAACAAGGAGGCAATTAAAAAGAATCTGAACTTCTCTTACTAGGATGATGCAGATGAAGATATGTAGAGAGATTTTGTACTAATATCTACTTGAACACTCTCCCTGTATTCCTCCAAGACTACCTGCCATTCCTTCCACCCTCTGCAGACTTCCTTTTTCTGCTTGAGTTTATCCAGGAACTGCTTGTTCATCCATGCAGACTTCTTGGCATTTTTGCCTGACTTCCTCTTTGTTGGGATGCATCACACCTGAGTGTAGAGGTGACCTTTGAATATCAGCCTGCTTTCTTGGGCCCCTCTTCCTTCCAGGGCTGTCTCATGGCACTCTACCAAGCAGATCCCTGTAGAAGCCAAACTCTGCTCTCCTGAAATCCAGGATAGCAAACTTGCTGTGTCCTCTCCTTGTTGCCCTAAAGATCTTGAACTCTGTCATTCCATGCTCACTGCAGCCCAGGCTGCCCTTAGGTAATGGACTTTAAACAATTTTTCATATTTGCATGGCAGATGAACATCAATGGCTGTGACACTCACAAAAAAAAAAACAATAGTGGTAAAACACTAAATGCCATGTGTTTTCTAGAAATGTTATTAATGACACAGTCTCTGTATATTATAAATATACAGAGACTGTGTCATTAATGAGATTCAGATTTTAGATAGAAATTCACAAATTCTGTCTGATACTGTGTTAAACAGAGATCCGCATTTTTGTTATATGTGATCTCTGATAAAGATACCACAGATCAAATTTAAACCCTAAGCTTATTCACCTTTAGCCAGTAGTGCTGTAGCAACATTAGTAATAACATCAAAAAAAACCCAAGCTTTTTGAAAATTGCCTTGTCAGACCATGACTCAATATATAAACATATGCACAACTCTATCCTATGTAGCCTTTTATCAGAGCTCAACTAATACTGTGTATTACACAGTAATACACTGTAATACAGTAGTATTAATAGACTGACAGATATTAGCTGATTAACTAAAAATTTTGCAAAATTAATTCCAAATTTAATATTTTAATTTGTATTTTTAATACATGAACATTAAAAAGAACAATTAATGGAACTCATATTTTTAGTTAATTAGTTATTTAAAGGTAGAATCTATGTGCTGTGATTAAAATAATGTCTAAGTATTTTCCTAACATCTCTGAAATTTAAGTGTCACATAGGTTCAAGTTACATACTGTGTACGATAATGGATACTGAATAGCAATTGTATTGATTTTCATTTTATTATTCCAGCCTTACTGTTATGTAAATGGAATTACAGATGGACCTACAATTTATGATATTCAAATCTAGTTTATATCATGAGAATTCTTATTTTTCAGAAAGAATATTAGTACATTTCAGATCCTTGAACCATGGGAATTGTACTTTTATTTCTTTTAATTTTCCAATTAAATAATTAAATCAAATTCTTAATCCCCATGGAAATACACTTGTTAGCTATAGTACTGCATATTTTTTCTTGTCTCTTAGGAGGTAGAAATTTTGAGCTATCTTCATTAATATTCACAAAATCCTGTAGCTTCATGGATCCATATCATACAAAAAGCCCAAGGAAGGTCAAACAGAGAGGTGAAGCAGAGAAAATTAATTTCTTCTGAAGAAAGGGAAAAAGAAACACTGCTTCTGCATCCTGTATTGAAAGTCATATCTTGAAAACACTTAGTTTTACATTGAACAAGTGAGCCCCCATGTAATTTTACAAAGCAATAGTGAAGTATTAATGTTTATTATTAAATAGTCTGGAAAATATACTCCATAAATGTTTTTAATTTTCCTATTTTATTAGATTTCATACAGAAAATTATAATTAATCTGTGGAAAAGTTTTATAAAATTTAAAAAATATATAAACAGAGTAGAACTAACACAAAAATAATGATCTATATGAATAATTGATATGACCAGCACATAAATAATGAAGTGTGGTAGGCTGACCTTGGCTGACTGCCATGCAACCACCTACCCTACTCCTCAACAAGAGAATATAAGATAGAAAGGCTCATGGGTAATGTTAAAGACAGGGAAATCACTTACAAATTACTCTTGCAGGAAACCAGAATTAATGCAGGGAAAATTAATTTGATTTATTGGTAATAAAAATTAAATTTGGATGATGAGGAAAAAATACAAAAACTTGACACCTTAACCACCACTCCCTTTTCCCCAGTCTCAATTTCAATCCTTCATTCCCAGCTCCAGTGGGAGTGAGGAGCTGTGGTCAGCTCATAACCAGCTCTGGCTATGTTATGTGGTCAGCTTTGCCACTCCTTCTGTCACATCTGCCCTAACATGGGTTATTCCCGTGGACTGCAGCTCTTCAGGATAGATTTGCTCAAATTTGCGGGCATGGGCAGCAGTTTATCAAGAAATATCTTCCTGCTCTGATCCTTCCCTGCTGCAGATTAAATATTAGCTTCACCATGCTCCTCTCCACCATATGATGGAAAACAATCTTTATGATCAGATTAACACATTGACATGTTTACACTGTAAATCATTTATTTGATAGCATTAGATGTCTAGTCTAAGATTCCTTTGGTAGTTCAATAGGGTCTCAAAAGAGTAACTACTGAGCTACTGTTATTCTAGGTGTAGGGGTCAGATAGGGAGGTTTTAGCTGAGAACTGGATATGTTAGTGAAAGCAGTTGTATGTCTCACCTACAAACATAACTTGCATGTAGCTAAACTCATGTAAAGTTAATAAATAGTTGCATTAGAATAAACAGGAAGATGTTAACTGTATTTTATGGACTGTATCACACGCTAACATGAACTGCACGTTATAAGGGTTTTTTGAAACTATTTATTAAGTGCTAGCTTATTACTCATAGTTATTTCAGAGTCTGCTTTCAAACTTGATAGATTCTCAGTGAGCAGTATTATAGACTGATAATAAACAAAACCCAGAATAGTTTGAAAGCTCACATTAATTTTTACTGTAAAGTGCAAAACTATCAATTCATGCTGTAAAGGAAAATGCATGTAGCTTAGACAATTTCCTCATCATTACTACCTCAAAAACGCTTTAGTGTAATACATTCAACAAAGGTTACATCTAGTTTAGGTAGTTCTTGTTTTATCCTCCCAAGTGGATAATTATATCATCTACCATTTTTACATTTGTAATTCATTATCATTATGTATGGTGTATACAGAATTTGTAAGAGAGTATAAAAAATACAGTTGCCATAGAATCATAGGTTTGAAACTTTGCACATAACACAAAATAAGCATATAAATATACAAATATCATAAAATAATTTTTGTAGGTGTTCTGCTTTCTTAAAATTTTAATGACTAAATTATAAGAAATCAAAATTCTATGCCAATAAATACATGAATAATAAAACATTAAGATCTATACATGTATAAATTCTGCTGAAAATTTATTTTCTATTAAAACACCATTTATAACTGAGAGAACTGTGTATTGATTATGAAAAGACTCATCCTCTGCTATTATTTAATTATATTAAAGTAAATTGAAATTAAATCTTGGTGAGGTCAATGGTATAAAAGACTTTTGTTAGAGAAAAATTATTAGATATAATTCTTGTAGTGCATCACAAAAATACTTACTTTTAAATGTAGTTACTTTACTGTGGCAAGAATTTCTCCCCAATCCATATGTTGTGCCATTTGACCACTGAGAAAAGCTTCTTACTTGTTATAGCTGAAAGCATTTTAAATGGACAGAAAATAAGTTGGTCAGAACTCCTTGGAGGAGAAATACAGCCATATCTTGAGCTCACAGTTGTCTGAAGCAAAGTGCATATAAGCTACCATGAAAACTCTAAATTACTAATCTTCAGAAAGCTAAAGCCTTTGGCTCCAATCATTTTACCTAGTTAGAGAAATTTTATTAAGTAAAAATTTAATTTATAATCTCTTTCTCTCTGTTAGATTCTTTCACTTTTTTTAAGTGACTGAGTGATGAGTTTTCATGTAAACGTCTTTGTCAAAATAATAGATTAGAGATGGCACATCCCCTGAACCATAGGTTGATAACCTTAGGAGAGGCAGATGTTTGGGTGTTTTCTAATGGGACTCATGCTCTCAGTAAATACATATGATGTTCATTCATGGTTTTGATTTACACACACTCAACCATCTGTTAAAATGACACCTTGCCTGCTAACAAGCTAGTTATATTGTTCTCAATATATATGGGAATCAAGTAAAGATAGCGAGAGGTGGGATACCTCAATAAAGATGAGAAATGGCTGCTTCTACTAAAAGTCTCTCCATTTAAAATATATTGTGTCATATTCATCTGTAACTCTCTAAACCTGTTAAGAATAGTAATTAAATAAAACAACCATCTCTGTAGTCCTTGTTTTATTGAAAAATATTTTATCATATCCCTTATCTTACATACCTGTGCTTTTGAACAGCATTTATAATTAATAATCTCTTCAGTCAATATCAAAGGCTTTCTTAGGTGCATTGCTGTCTTAACAGAACTTGTGCATTTGACACCAAATAAGCATTTTATTTAAAACACTGTTTGTATTCTGACTTAAGGAAATCTTATCAACCTTTACATATCAAAATTCAAATGACATTATTCTCTAGCATTTTTAATATTAAAGAAAGAAAGGCAAAAAAAAAGATCAATAGTAACTTAAGACTTTATACCTCTTTTCACCATTTGCTGACAAGACAGTGATTTGTCTAGTGAGATTCATGTTTCACCATGTTAAAATGCAGTCATGATCTAGAGACTTGACCACTGCCATTCTTCAAAGCAAAATATGGAAATGTAAACAAACAAAAAAAATGTGGAGGGTTTAGAATGTAGTAGTTTATGTATCTGGGTACCCTTATAGGATTATCTTATTATGATTAGACAGGCTCTTTGTGATACGATTTTCCTTGGAAGTTATTCCTAAAAGGCACCCAGAGGCCCCTTTCTGACTTTAATTTTTCTATGAAGAACAATTGTGAGAAGATAATGTTAGAATAAACTTTATAACCTTAAGTTTACTTTTCTGCTGCTACAGGTTGTGTTTGAATATTTTTTAGTATGTGGGAGATTCACCCCTTAATAGTTATATTATAATAATTATTAAAGATTAGCACTTCACCTGGGAAACTTGTTTTCTCAGGGTGTCAGAATCAACCAGTAATTACACAATATATGTGTAATTTGGACACCTTTAGCCAACAGCTTTCAAAATCTCTAAACATTAAAGTGCAAGAAAGCAGTAAACTACACAGAATTTCACTTTTTTCAATACACTGAACATTTCATGAGCAGAAAATGAAATTAAGTTCATCTTGTAGAAGCTTGCTCTGAGAAGAAACAACTCAAATGAATATGTGAGGAAAGATAAAGTATATTCTGCCGGGAAAGAAGGGGACTGGCTAGGTAAAAATCTTCAAAGTTATGCGGAAACAGTAAGAGGGAAAGACTGAAAAATATATGTAAAGGCATAAGTAGGTTCCAGATAAAGAGTATAAACACAATTTCAGAATTAATACCTACATTACACATCAGTGGCTGAGATCCACTTCCAGAATTATAGTTTACTTAATTGACTGAAAATAAAAAGAGGCATTTAATATATCTCCTGTAGTTCTGAACTACTCATCCTTGGTCTCAAATATATTTCTTAAAAAATATACTATTATGAAGACAATTCACTTATCATGGCACCAACCTGAAAATTTTGTGTGGTGATAATGATTGTGAACTTCTTTTGGATTAAAAAATCTACATTAGAGAGATATGAAATGAGAAGTTCAGAGAAGATGTTAAAAGGTTAAAGGACAGGAATATTCCTTTAGCTAAAGGTTTAATTTAACAGTCTGTCTTAACCAACAGTGTGTTTGGTGCAAGAATATTGATACGTAAGCAGATAAAATAATAGATTATTACTATTACTAAAATATTTATGACCTTTAACACCTATTTGCATCCTGCATATATCATTTTATAGTATTTGATAAATTTCCCTACTAATTTTTGTTCTTCACAGAATGTGAGAAATGTATTTTTAACACTTTTCTAAACAGAATAAAAATATCCATATGATAACTTGTGTTTCTCAGATATATAAATTTCAAGAATTTTTGATGTCTTTCACATGAAAAAAATAGTTTTTTATTATTATAAATTCATTCTGAATATAATCTATTTTACTAAATATTGTGTCACTATAGTACTACTAACTCATTTCTCATCCTGAAAACATGCCTTGTGTTATTTTGACAAAAATCTGGACCAAGAAATCATTTTATTGAATGGAGTAGAATTGCCACAATGATTTGTTCTTCATTTCATTATTTTTGAGTCAGTAAAAACCCATAAAAAATTGCTTTTGAATGTATTTGTCACTTGTATTTCAATATAAAGGGTATTATCTATATATTTTGACTCATATATAATATAACATTGATTTTCAAAGTAACGTGATACTGTCTCTTCTCCCAGAGTGTGCAGGAAATTTCATATTAACTGATTCTTGTCAAAGGAAATATTACCCATTCCAAAAACTAGAAATTATTGCAAATTCTTAACAATGTTATTTAAAAATAGCTTTCAATAGTTTACAATGGAGAACATGAACAGAAAACATAATTTTAAACATAGAGACTGTAGACTTATCTTGCAGAATAGATCACCTCTTTTTATATTTCAATTCTCACATCTTTCACATCACCACATCATTCTTTTAGGACTGGTTTTGAAGTATACTTATCCTAAGATAATAAATATAAGATGGCTCTATAAGATGCAAATTTTCTATAACATTTTATAAGTTTCTTTTTAAGTCTTCATTATAATTATTAGTCTTTGCCATTAAATATTATTATACTAAAAATATTGGATTATACTTTAAAATTATTATTTTTAGAATTGTAAAAATCAGCAACCAGAAACAAGAATACAGCATGTTCGCATCAGTATTCAGTATTGTTTATTTTTTTCTTATTTGCTATACACAGCTTTTTCTAGCAGAGATTACTCTTTTCCCATGTCAGTTCTATATGTAAAATAATGGACTCTTAATCCCTAACTGGACTTCCTAGGAAGGAGTTCAATAGAGATTAACTGCAATGCTAACATCAACTCATCAATATGATTATTATTAAGATTATTATTTTTATTGTTATTATTTTTTTAAAGACTGACTTTTGGAAAATATTGAACACAATGGGAATCAAGCTAAATAGCAACCACTGAAACGAACAGGCATTCCAATGAAATTCCATCAACAATCATATCCTGTTATTACTGCTATTAACTTAATGACAAGCAATATCAGCAAAACTAACGCTAAAATAGTAAACATACTACTTGACTTTCTATGTGTGAAATATTTGAGTTTGGACCAAATTATTTCTTATTTTAGGTAAATTTTTAGAAATTTTCAAGTCCAAAGTTCTTACCATTTAAAAATAATAACCATTGAGCAGTATTTCTAGAGTGATTAAAAACTGAGAAAAGGCATATACATATTTTTTGGCACTTTTTGACAATAATTATTTAAATAAATACGTTTTCTATCTGTGAGTCCATTGGGTTAAAGCAGAGCAGGAAGTAGAAAGGTTTCCCCTACACAGGGGGAATAAAAGCCTCTTCTATTTAAGATATTTAAAATAGATAAAAGAGAATCAATTCAAAACTTAAAACCATATGATGAATGTGATCTGTTTTCATTTTCCCAATAAGACAAAATATCATACAGTTTTAGATATAAATCATTAACAAACTCAGACCTTAGTTCATAGTGGAATAAATTAAATCAAATTACAGTAAAATTAGCACAACATATTTCCTGCAAATTCTTTTCAGATTACAGTTTTGTGTAACCTGACAACTGTAGTTGAAAGATGGAACTAAATGACTACTATAGTTATATTTTTTTTTATTTAGGAAAAAAAATCTGATTATAAATCTTCTAATGTGTTCATTAGACATTAGAGAAACTTCAACATAGAGAAACATAAACCGAAACTAAGCCAAGTTCAACAATACAAGGGAGTACCCTTGAAAATATGCATACTTCAGTGTCAGTAGAAAAGTCAACATCTAAATTAAACATTTACAAGAAACATTCTGGAAACAAAGCAATAAAAACTATGTGACAGATATCTACAGCTAAACAGTTTAATTTATATTACATTGCATTTCATTAGTTGAAAATATTATTAATTTTGACATATTTTTATTATTATTTTTTAATAATACAGCTAACCCATTTGATATATTCATTATCTGATAGCGGAAGGATTCCCCTTGCTGATTTAATTCTGCAAAAGGTGAATTCCTGAGAATGATAAGAATTATGTATATCTTTTGTCTTTAAGAGCTGATTATTGCTCTCCTGCTTTCTTTCCTGTCTCTCTTTCCATATTGCCTGCCAAGGAATTTATCCTACTGCTCTAGATGTGTCAGGCTAATTTTAGGGAGAGAGTTGAAGTCCATTACTTTGTATTAAATTGAGATAATTGCCCAGTTGTCCTGTACTAAACTGTAATGAGTGTCCTGTCTGCTCCAATACTAGGAACCAAAGCTTTAGGCTGATAATCTAAGAAAAAGCACATTGCACCTCAGCTTTACACACAGTCTTTCTCCATCTGTCCATTTCCCTGTCTTATAAGGGTTATAGAACCTGAAAGAGTAGATTTGTGGCTTCAGTTTTTTTGGAAAATCAAAGATTGATTTAATCATGAATCAAAAAATGATTTATGGCAGATTAAATAAATATTGGTCTTGCTGAGGAGAGTGAAGAGAAGAGCAGTGCAAAGAAGAAAAAGCAGAAGAAAGGACTCAGGAACGTAGGCTAAACAGATTGGGCCAAAAGTGCAGTGAATATATGCCCAAACTGCAGTTTAGCTGGTATAAAAGGCAACTGATTGAATAATATGGGGAAATTTATTCAGAACTATGGAGATATTGGACTATATGAATTGTTTGTTTATCTAGAGAGGAAGCTTACCTATCTTCAAAGAACCACTCTAGAGAAGAACTAGGTAAGGATATTCTTATCAGTTATAGGAAAGTCAGAGAAGGCTAATTATTAATTTGTGGGAAGAAGGACAGGGTTCTCTTCAAGATCACTGCTTATGTCTGTTGCAAGCTGAACTGTTATTTTCCAAAGATTGTGGCCTATTCTTTAAAAGACTAGTCAAGCATGAAACTTTCACAATGCAATTGCTTAATCATAACTATCCAGCTACTGCTACTGATTAACAGCTAAAAAATAAATTGAAAATTTGATTCAAACCTTGAGAAACTCAGATTTTGAGAGGTTCAATAGAAGCATGATGGGTAAAAGCCATGATACTATGTGCAAGCTACTCTGCTTCCTAAAGCTAGAAATCAATCAGAATCAGGCAATGGTTTGTAAGTCTTGAACAAATGAGGAGATATTATAAAAGAAGCAGCCAAACCTAGATGTGGAGCAAATAGTAATTTTGTACAATAGATATCTGACCCTTAAACTACTAAGCAATAACACAGCCCCTAACAATTAGTACTGAATTTGTCATCTACTATAATAGAAACATTCTGTGTAGCATTTAAGTGTATATTTAATGTTAAATTTTCCCTTGATTACAGATTGACTTTAATAAATGGTTAGAGTTTTTTGCATGGTTTCCCTAGGCCTACAAGCCAAACTGATGAAATCCAGTATGTTAGAACGCATTAAAATATTGTATAACTTTTTCCCACACCTTTGCAGAAGAATATCCTATGAATAGGGTTCTTGATATAAATCAATGTATCTTTTACTAATATACCAATATTTAACTCATATTTACATGAAAAATTGAGTGAAGGACTGACATACTGGAGACAAGTATCAGAGCTGTTTTGTTTAAATATGTGCCATCAGTAAGAAAATGTAGGAAAAACAATGTATGTAATACATGCCTGATTATATTATAGCTGATAAGCTTATATAGTAAGGGCTTTTTCAATCTTATGAAAAAGTCACTGCAACATTTTTTACATAAGGTCCACACTTCTTCCATGCTCAGTGAACAGTTTTTTTACACATACAGTGGATACCTATCAAACCCCTTCTACTATGAAATATAAAATGGTTATAAAACTTCCATTTTGTTGTATTTTAACAATATAAATTAGATACAATAAATAAAATAATATTTTTATTTCCTCATTTTTTTGTAAAATTCTCAAAACTGTTCAATATACAAAGAGAAAATTTGTGATTGTTCTTTACAATTTCTTTTTTAAAGCAATGCCTATAAAAGGTGACTGATGAATCCACCAGAAGAACTTCTGAGCTGGCTCCAGTCTATTTTGGTGGCCAACCTGGTTTCAAAGGGTAAGCAAGTAAATGCGACCATGAATTTTGCACCCCAAAACCCTCTTCAAATCACAGAACTAATCAATGAAAGCCTTTTAGAGATTTTCTAAGTTTCACTCTTTAAAAATTTAAATTTTCACCCACTTTTCTTATTTAAGAAATGTTGAGGGGAGGGAGGTAGGGAATCAAACTGCATTTTGAAAGGTTTTTGCATCATAATAACAGTTTCTCAACAGTAATCTCATATTCTCTCATTGCTTTCTAATTACTACTTAGCAAGCAGATTAAGTTCCATTGTGTTCCAAAGTAGCTTTAACTTGCTGTACTGCTTATCAGTATAACCAGCTGTTCAGTGGTAGATTCGGTGATGACTGCATTTTTAATTGCTTTTTTCGTTTGGCTAAGTAAGTTCAGATGGTCACTAATTAGTTCTGTCATGCTGAGGTAGTTTTGTTATGAACAATGCAATCAGTGTTTCATTGAAAAGACAATTTTCCTGAGATCAACACTGCTTAATTATCCCTAGGAATCTGTCCTCAGTTTCTTTTTTTTGTTATCACTGTCATGAGTAAGGTGATATGAATTAAACAGAACTGCCACTTAAAAGAAAGCCTCTACTAG
Organism: Parus major; assembly: GCF_001522545.3. Taxonomy (NCBI): domain Eukaryota; kingdom Metazoa; phylum Chordata; class Aves; order Passeriformes; family Paridae; genus Parus; species Parus major. Next base: position 48,322,461 of record NC_031771.1, read on the forward strand.
TGCACATAATGATTTCTCATTTTCCTCTGCTCAAAAGCAATCAACTGAAACAGTCATAAAGACATATTCTTTATTAAGGTCTACGCTTTGCTTTAGGGCAGCCCAAGTTATTTCAAAATTATAAGGCATTGAAGCAGTTTATGATATTCACACGTGTGTCTGTGTATCTCTTACATAAAGTGATATGAGAGGACTGGCTTTTTCTTAGGTATCTTCATCTTATTTTATGTAAAAAAATAGTCTTCCTGAAATACCAGAAGAAAGTAGCAATGGCTCTTTTCTCCAAGACGAATAAAAACAAATAACAAATCAACCAATGCTATTGAAAAATCATGAATATTGGTTGTTTTTTTCAATGTTGCTTTTATTAAAAATCTAGTGTTGATTTTTTTTTTAATTATATACTAGTGTGTTTGTATCTTATAGTGCAAAAAACTCAGATACTAAAGAATCAATGGAATTCCTAACAGAAGTTTTACTTGCAAATTTTTAAATACCCGGGGTATTTTTCTATTCTTTATTAGAGATCCTCTTTCACAGATGTTTTATACTGCTTGTTGGTTGTGAAAGGAAATGCATACCGATTGAATTGTTACTAAAGATTTACTTGTACAATTTTTTTGCGGCCAAGGTACATAAAACTTTTTGTTAAGCTCTGAAACACCAAGTAAGTACCTAAAATTGACTGTATAGAGTGCAGCATTCATGTAGCTGGTTTTCTTTTTACTAATTTCTTAATTCCTTTGCAGTTTGTGTAACTTCAACATGGAACAGTGTCTCTTGACATTCTCACAAAGCTGTATCTCTTTCAGTTTTATGTTTATAAATATGTGGAAATGCTCTATGGTGTTTTGATAAGACAATTTATGTGCTTGGGCTAACAACTGTTTCTGTTGACTGTGGGATCAAACCACTTGAGGATTGTTGATGAAAGATGTGGAAAAAAAATGAGCTAAAAATCGTATCCTGTAGGAAAATAGGTTGTAAGGAAAGCTGGGAAAAATATACTGTCGTGATTTACTTGGGGAATACTCAGCTGCATTTAGTCATTTTGGGTTCAATATGTCATGGAAACTCCACAAGAGCAATTTCCATCTGAAGAGTCAGATGTGGATGAAGGACAGAAAACATGGTAATGATTATGCAGCACTGAAGAATGACTACACCAGTAGCACACAAAAATGGGTTTATACACATTCATTGAGAAGAAAACAGAAAAATCCAGTTGTACAGGTATTGACTCCATCCATTCCAAAGCATTATTCTAATATTAGTCACTGAATCAGAATTTCTTGCTTTCAATCAACTCCTATTTATAGCTCAACAATACTGAAATCCGGTTTATCAAGTGTATAGTACATTTATGCTTGTGAAAGCAATCAAAAAACCTCTTAACATTACTTCCATATAAATATTTCATTACTCGACATTTGTCAGATTGTACAATAATTGTTCCCTGTAGACAAAAAATAATGCAAGTATAAATCAGGAGTACCAATAACAAACAGATAGCAGGAATAGAAACATATTAAAGGTACTTGAACACAGTTCTTATCAAAATATCCTTTATATATATTACATATATATAACATATTTACCTATATGAAAAAAAATTAAGAAAGTCAGTTTCACATAAATTATTTATAAATTCAGATCATGAAATAAGTGAACTTTAAGTGACACAGCTACTTCAGAATTATTAAGTCTTTACTTTGACTTAGAAGAGTGCGAAAACTTGGAACACATCTTTGAGTACTATAAGACTGTGATGCTTTGTGTTTGTGAAGATATATAAGTTGTAAAATTAAACTCCTTAAAAATAAGGTTAAATTTTCACTCTAAATTAACCCTAATCAACATGCAGCTTCTTTGTGGTCCTGAATTTGTTATAGGATGAGTGAAATGTGATTTTTCTAAAATAATAAACCATAGGATCATAGCATGTTATGGGGTTGGAATGCACCTTAAATATCATCTAGTTCAAATGCCCTCTGCCATTTGCAGATACATCAGGTATCTGCATTACAAGTATCACTATTACAGATAAACCCAGTGAAAACACAGCTCCAGCCAGGTCACAGAGAAGTTCAAATTGAGCAAATCTGTCTCTGTTGTAAGACTTTGTAAAATCCGCACAAAGCCTGGGACTTCATACTCGCTGTGGCAGAACTGTATTACAGTGCTACAGGGCTTTATTTATGAGATGTAAAAGGCACGGGGTCAATGGCAGTCCTCTATAATCACATGAATTTGTATCATTGTAGAAAAAGTAATCCAAGATGCACTGTGACAGTAGGAATAGAATTCTTAGCTGCTTATAGCAAGAAAAATATCTGCAGGGTAATTAAATCTTTATCGTGTCCCAGAGTTATTTCTGCTGGTTTTCTTTCTTACAGGATGTAGAGTCATACCATCTTCTCAAGGGGTAGGAGATGTGGGATTGAAATCCTTGCCTATGTTTAGAAGTACCTTGATGTCTTTAGGACTTCTGATGATAATACCTTCATGCCTCTGCAATTTGCTTTTAGTCAGGTGGGAATCTTCAGTATCACAACTTTAAAAGCTGCATCTGTCCTACTTTGAGGAAGAAAAACCCCATGAATATAAGACACCACTTTCTATACATTTCATAACAGAAATCCAACACACCAGGCTAATTCCAGGTACCAGGAAGCACATCAATGACAGCACAAAGGCAACCATTTACATCTTTTAGAAGACAGTAGTTTTAAGACTTATTGTTTCTAGAGAATAAATTGTGTCTACAAATCTGTAATTTACTTCCAGGAGTGATTTGCTCATGATGGAAGTGAGTTTCCATGAGTCAAATTATCATTATATGTACTGGTATGATCCAGATTGCTGGCTATTTATGCAATCTTAAATCAGTAAGAAACATTTGTTCATTATATCTGGATATCAACAATTAAGTGATTTGCAAAATGTATCGCATTTTAAGATTTTATTTTTAGAATGTATTAAACAATAATATAAAGCAGTTTAAAAATTTTAAGGGTTTTTTTACATCAATCTTGGTAATGCTTTGGTATACAACTTTTTCTGAGCTGTAACAAAGTATAGTGCAGTACTGGAGCTCAGAATTGATACCAGCCACTTAGAAAACATGCACAGACTACTTAGAATATTTTAGAGGTGGAAATCAAACTGCCTACTCAATATCAAAACCTCCCAAATATATTTAATCAGTTTCTTTCACCTCCTCTAGTAAAAAGACCTGACATTTCAACAAGTGTTTTGACAGAGTAAGAAAATGGTTTTAATGTATTTTATTGATGAAATATCTTTAGAATTGTGTAAGAAAATATGCTATGATGATGCACCCCCAAGCTGTAGATGGAAAGGCAACTCTATCATTCTCTGCACTACCCACTGCAAGCTTGACAGTACTACTTTTTAATGCATATTATTTTCTGGGTACTTCAAAGCAAAAGCACATGACAAACCATGATAAATGAATATCTTTTTAAAGTTCTTTCTTGAACCCCAAGAACTGATTGTTGCTATAGCTGAAATTGGATTATTGCTATTGTAGGAAATGAATGGTAACAGTCACCCCAGAGGCTTGTTCTGTGTTTATCTCTGTGAACAGCGAATCAGCAAATTTTGACACCTTAAACACAAACTCATTTTTTACACTTTCTATAATTATTATTTTCTGAACTCAGATCAAGGTGCTCTGGACAGACACTGTGGAAGCTTGTATATATGCTTTTCCTGTGTGGTAACCTCTGTATAAATAAAAGTAGTTTGAAATATTATATTCTTCTGTCTTTGAAAGTAAGCTAGTTTGCATTTATAAATAAGTATCAGTGGTAAGTTTCATGATTAGTTCCATGGGAAGTTATCACTCAGTGGATGAACACATGGTAACTTCCAACACATGACAAATGTCTATTATACTTGCAAAACCAGCACATTTAGATACTAGTAAGTAAGAATACAGGCCACACTTGGAAGGTAACTTTGTATTTTGACAAAGCAGGACATTCCTTATATAAAGTGAAAAAGTTAATGAGTTAATGAACATAAAACTGCAGGTGTTTTTCTACAAGCTAAGATAAACCAATAGACAAAAAAATTTGCAATACACAAATGGCATTATTTACACTGGCCAGTGGGATTCTGTTACATTTTTTGTTATTCAATCAACTCAAAAGAGTGTTGGGGATAATAGAAAACTGCAGGAAGGTCTTTCACTGAGAGCCAAAATGAACTCATTTTTTCACTTAAGAAATTTTTGCACAGAACTTAGCTATCCACTTACATATTGAAGTGGGCAAAATTGAATTCTACACACAAGATAGCGCCTGGCAGGCAAAGGTATGACTTGGTTGTGCTTTATGTTGAAGAAATTCTGACTGCACGAGGTATTTGTTATGTGAGGAGCAGGGAGATGTACTTGGTGATCTTTTTCAACTTGAGCCATTCTGTGATTCTATGACATATGGCTGTGATTATTTTTCCTACAACATCTCCATGATTTAATTGGAAATAAGAACTTTAAATTACTTAACTTCTAAGTAACTTGTGATTTTTGCAGGAGGTCAAAGTAGATCACAGTGTTGCTTCCTGTCCCTATAATTGACAAATATATTAAGGAATAAATATTAATAGGTATAATATTAAAACCATGCTTCAAAAATTTTAATGTTCTTACAAATCATAAAACATTCATAAGTCTAGCTATGAAAATATAGCTGTTATTGTCTGAAAATAACCATTAGTTTCTGAAGCATGTGGAAACCCCAGATTAGTGTTTCTTAAAGCATGTAAATTCTTGGTCTTAGATTTGTGTTCCCTATCCCAGATGAATGAGGAACAGAATTGTTTAAATGTTTGTCTTTCACACTTTCCAATATTTAGCTGCTTTAACAATGTCTTAGAATGAAGGAAAAAGATCCACAGTACTTAACACAGACTTCATATGTGAAATTTACTGTAGAGAGCTTTTCAGACAAATCACTGAGCAGAGAAGTAATTTAATTGTCCTAAATTTCATAATCTGTGTTTGAAAATGTTGTTCAGATTACTGAGCAGTGGTGTGTGCTATTATGTCCTACATTTAATCTTGTTAAGACATCAAATAATGATGATACTTCTAAATTTTTTTTGAAGTGTACCACAATACCTGCATAAAAAATTCCAGACCCCTTGTACTTTTTCTGACATTCATCCTAACACTATTCTGCTAATAGGTCTGCACTGGCATTTTAACATAATCACTTCAAACCAAATTAAGTTATGGATGAGTGTTTGATTATTTTTCAAGGAAAGTGAATTCAAGAGAGCATGGGAAGTGCACTTATTTATTATGCATGCTTAAATTCTCAAAGGCATACACATTTGAGGATTTGAAACTTACAAACTACAGACTATAAAACTGCTATGAGCTATTATTGTATATACTAGAAACAGAAATGAACCTTTAAGACACAGAAAGCATACAGTTGTATTTAATGTACCAGTTGTCAAAAATAATTACCGCATAAGGAAATATGAAATACTTTGAGAAATGGCTGAAATGTAGGAGCTTAACTTTGTGGTGTAAAACATTTTACAGCATAGTGATAAAGTTAGTAATAAATACAAAAGTTAGTTAGTAATAGTATAGGAAAAATATTTTTTAATTGTATATTCATTCTTACCTTGACATAGCACCTGATGCTGTTGATAGAGTCTGCTCATTGCTTTCTAGACTCTGATATAAATTTCATCTTAAGTAAAAATATACACATTTCTAATAGGACTATGGTGGGTTGACCTTGTCCGGCTTTCAGGTGTCAAGTCCTCCCAGTCACCTCATCAGCAGGACAGGGTAAGAAAATAAAATGAAAAACTTCTGGGTCAAGATAAAAGCATTTTAATAAAGAGAAGCAAAGGCAAATTATAACAAAAATATTTATTCTGTACTTCTTAGCAAGTACTGTCCAGCCACATCCTGGCTCAGGATGTGTAGCAGTTACTGGGAAGACAATCTTCATGCTGTGCAAACACTGCTAAGCCATAGTCAAGGCTTTGGTGTGTACCATTTGAACTACACAGTATCTCTATAAGGACTTCTTATAAATATAAATATGGGGCATCATTTACAAAGGTGAATTAAATATATACCTTAATTTTCAAGCATTTTAATCAATTTAATACTATACTCACTTGTATCAAACATTAACAAGCTAATATTAACTATTGTAGAAGATTATCTTACTTTGGGGAAAGAACCATGAAATATTATTTTTCATTTTCATTACTATTTGCAAATTGAAACACTGTGTTTTGCATAGATGCTAAGTCACAACTACAATAAAAACAGATATTTTATCATGTTCAGTGGTGCCATTCCAGTAACTGACTACAGTCCTTCTCCAACATTCCTCTAATTATCTATCTGTGTCATCATTTACTTTGAGTAGTTTTCTGGGCAGGTAAACTCTGTCTGAAAATCACTTCTTGTGGAAATAAATCAACAAGGACAGCAAGATATAGACCCCCTCATTACCACGATATTGATTTCAAGTGAACATTTGTCTTGTTAGTGTTCTTTTAATTGGAATTAGCATCATTACAATCCCAATCAATTACGGTATTGTACTTTCAAATTCTGTTCTCTCCATCTGCCCAATTAACATGCAAGTGTGTTTTGTTTTGTTTTTCTAATCTTAGAAGCAAAGTTGAAACAGATGCTAAGTTTCTAGAAATTAATCTATCAGAAACAAACATTTTCAGTATGTGTTATTTCAAATATTAAAACCAGTTCTATTGTACTGCAATCACATTTTGTCATGGCTTGATATTTAGTAGGAATAATTGAAAATCATTTTTAGAGATGTGCAATTCCAAGATTTATATAGTATATGTTTTATTATTATTATTTAGTTGTATGTTCTGGATGGTCACTCCAAGCACTACACAGGATTCTGGAGCACTAAAAAAGGCAATCAAAAACAGAACAGGAGGAACCTTGGTTGATGCTTTCACCATTTGAGAAATCATGCATTCAACAGTTCCTCTGGAAATAGCTGACTCTAGAGCTCTAAGTCACACTGCATGCAGTTTTGAGATCAAGGATGTTTTCCATAAAGTGAGAAATAGTTATAGTTCCTAAAATGAAAACTCTGTCTATCCTAGCAAAGTTTAATGTCATAATTTAAAAAACTAGAAACATAGCTTATGTCTTAGAGACTGGGCTTATCTCTAAGGGAAATGGGAGAAAAGTTGTTTTATGTTCATGTCAGGAATCCCTTTCCTCTAAGTACTCTAAAGTACTGGCTTAGTTTTACGTGTTGCAGAGCCACAAAATATTCTAAGACACTGATTGAACAGTCTGTTAATTGGCTAAATAGATTAAAAATGTTTAAATATGTATCTGAAAGTGAATGGAATACAGAACATATCTGAAAATATCTCTATCTAGGAGCAAAGTATTTAATTATATTGTGAATAATATTGACTTTAAATACTCTCACAATATCTGCATTTCCTGTCCTCCACCAAGTCGATCCTAATTTCATAGTTTACACTGGTTTTACTTGCTAATACTGGATGAGAAACTAGAGGTTGTTGACCAAATATCTCTACAAATATGCCACCTTTGCATGTTGCTATATTTTCTCCTTATATTATTTTTTAATTTGCTTTATGTTTTACTACTGTAAACTCTTACAATCATGAACTATGCTTCATTTAAACTGTTGAAAATCCCAACCCTAATCTGGCAATAAGGGCATTTATATAATTTTAAATAATAGCTTCAAAGTTTTTTAAAAATTTAAGTAAAGTTTTATAAAGATAAGAATAAAATATATCTAGAAAAATACTAGTTTACATACCAGTTTAAATCACTTCCCCTCAAGTGCACAAGAAGATGCTTTACAAAATAAATATATATACAGAATAATGTATATAGCAGAAACATTGCTGGTTTTCAACTTATAGAGCTGTAATTATGATTATCCAATTAGAAATGTCAATCAAACAATATATAAGCACATGTGAAATTATAGAAATTTTATTTTATGTTTTGGAAGCTGGAGATGATTTTCAAGACTTCAATTGTTTTTGAAATATTGTGTCAAAATATTTTATTATCAGTCATAAAGATATTGTATTTAAGAATCAGCAGTGAGGATTTTTTTTAAAAAAAATAACATACATTTCAAACATTCCATTCAATAATTGTTTTAGTTAATAATTTTAAAACACTAAGTTCAGTAATTTATTTTGTTTTTTAAAGAACCTCCTTCCTCAATAGATATTATAAATAAAATTTTAGCATGTTTAAAATATGCTGTTCCTTCTGTGGTTTAAAAAGTAATATTTATGTAAGCATGTACACAGATGTATATAATATATAATCAAATGGATTTAATTTCATTAACTTTATAAATATATATTTAGAATAAAATCTAAAAACACAATGAGAACTTCTATGTGTATGAATATAGTCTGAATTTTATGAAACTAAGGAGGTAAAGTTTTATGTAAATGATTAAATTGTTACTAAGGAGACAATTCTGCACACCAGTGTCTGTTTTAAAAGTTACACTTTTCAATTAGCAATTTTTTTTCTTACCTTTATCTTATTCCCTCACAACTCCATGGCTTCTTATACAGGATTTGCCAGAAAAACAATTTTCAACAAAAACAATGAAATGGTTTTGGGTTTTTATATAGCCCACAATTTGACTGTTAGTTTGTAGAAGAGACCCACAAGGATCCATATAAGCTGCTTAACATAAAATTCCTTTTCTTTACTTCCTGAGATATTTTTCCACTTTCTATGTTTATAAGTTGAAGTACAGTTATTAAAGAAAAGAATATTTTAGAATTCAGTGAACCACATTTGAAGCTGTACTTTCAAATTTGCCCTCTCTTTTGGAAGAGTTTTTTTAACCTGTTTTCATTCCAGGAACATTTTTTCTCTATCAGCTAGACATCAAAGCATTTGAACTGATGCTACAAAACAAGATTTTTCCTCCCTCTTCACTTCTCAATCTGTCATTTGCATTTTGAGTCTACTTCAGATATCCTAGTTTTGGCAACTATACCCTCAGAACTAATGAAACTGACAAGAGTAGTGTACATAATGTGAAATTTCATGTCCCCTTGACTTTGTGAAAGTCAAGGCATTTTTCAAATATGGATCTTGAAGTGAAAATTGGTTATTTCAGGCAAATTTATTTTGCCTGAAACACAACAAAAATAACACATCTAAACCATATTCGAGTTTAAGAAGGACATCTTTATTAATACTGTCCTAGAATTTCCCATGACATAATTGAAGTTCCAGAATATTGAAGACTAAATAAGTCTCACTGGTATTTGGGGGTGTGCATATTTTTATTTCTTTGATTTTACTAATGGTTCTCTTAAAGAACCATAGAAAAGAAAAAAACATAGCTCTAACAATCTTAAGTTGTGCTAAAAAGCACAAATTAATCAATATGGAAACACATGTGGAGCTTTTGTAAATTGAAACAGTTGCATGTTGCAAAGATGAACAGAAAATATATATACATCATTATGAAACAAATTCAAACAATACTTGGCAGTTGTGCCAGAAGTAGATAAATATATATGTAATGGGGAATGCTTGTCTTTTCTTTTTTTTTTCTTTTTTGTCTGTGCATGCAGGAATCAAAAATGACCGGCGCTATTTGTTATGGTGAAGCTGGTATTTATGTTTGAAACACACATGGAAATGTGTATGGTCTCTAAATGTGGCTAAGCATTATTGGCATAATAATTCTAGGAGGCTCAAAAATCAAGTTTGGAGCCTTAAAAATCCTATATTTTTAACCCTTAAATGAAGTGTAGTTCAATATTTTTTTTGGCATGTAGCTAGACCCCTATAGTCAAGGAATGGCCACTGAGGTTTAAAATAATTGTTTTAGAGATACTAAAGTTTTAACTGTACCAAATAAGCCATAGAGTTTTTTCAAGTGAAAATAAATCCCTCATTCTGAGGAAAATGGGAAAAATAATACGCTTGTTTCTCAGTTTGTTTCATCCCTTCACCTAAAAAACCCCAGAACATGAAAAAAACCCAAAACCATTCCTAATTGAAAGACACTTAATCAAATACTCAGATTACCTGATAAGAAGTGAAGTGCTTTTTTGAATAGAAGTATTAAGAAGGTCTACTCCTAGTGCAGAAAAGCAGCACTCACAATTTAATCAGTTTCCACTAAGAAGCAAGGCTCTTCTATGGTTTGAAACTGTGCTTTTGATATTGTTTGCATACAAGGCCAGCAGAGTAATTTGTAGTTTCATATCCTTACTTCTTTCCTTATCTCCCTAGTATGCACAGTAAAATGTCATCACACTTTACTATATCATTTCTTGGCTATTGCCAGAAAAAAGTTAATATCCTTGGGGGGGAAAAAATCTCACAACATTCATATTTACTTGGTCAATATATACAATTATTTTGCTTCTGTCTAAAGGGAAGGAGATATTTGCATACTTGTAAACTCAATGATAGAATAACAACCTGAATTAGCATCAATATCAGTTCAATTTTTAAACTTGCAAAATACTGTTTGCCAATACTCTGTATTGAATGCTGAATATATACTATTGAACTTGGTTTAGGTTGAACTGATGAGGGGAAAGAAGACACTCCACAGTCTAGGAATTATTTTCAGTACAGTGCACGGGCAAGGTCAAGACAGATGTTTTACTTCTGTCAGGGTCTGCTAGTGCTATTTTTGAATACTCATGACTTGGCCTGATAGTGCCTTATACTTCAAAAATTCTGTTCTAGAGGACGATTAGGGAAGGTTTAGTACAAGAAAATCCTCTTATTACTACCCAAGAGCCACAATCCAAATGGCTGGGTTGACAAAGAGGAGTTAACTGAGTCACCTAGGAAGTTATATCACTCATTAAAGACAGCAATGAGTTTTAGAAGCAGATTATCTTCAGTCAGATCTCCATTGCTACCATGGCCTAATCTAGTCCCAGAACTGGTACATTATTTCTTATTGAGAAGCAATTAAAAAGATAGGAAAAATTATCTTATTGTTTGATATTCAGCAGGGAAAAAATAATATAAATTCCGCATTACTGTTATGGATGAAAGACACAGAAAAATGTAATGTAAAAAGAAAATGACTAATAGCATTAAAAAAAGTTCATTAAGTAAATCTCAGAAATTTGCATGAAAAAAATACAATATAGTAACTCAGTCTTCATATAATTTTTCTTACACAAGACAGACAAATTTAGGGAGACACTTGTGTTAAAAATACAAACTGGGCAACAATTCTTGCTTCAAACTGGGCTAAAGGTTAAGATTACTGAAGACAGAGATGAACTCCCTCAATAGTTATATTTTTATTTAGTAGAAATAAAAATAGCACATTATTTTCACACACCGAACATTTTAAACCTAATACTAATAATTGTTTTTTGCAACAAATATTTGCCCCAAAAGCATGAGATGGTGTAAGCACAAAATGCCTCTATTATTTCCACATAACAGGTATGCTCATTTATCTTATTTAAACTCAAACTCAATACCCTACATACCAATTAAAATGTCATTTTTTAGAAACTGGTTCACATTAGTATTTATTCAAAGTCAATTTAGGAATAAGCATAGTCTTGTGACTGGAAATACTTGAAGTGCTGAGAGTGTATAGGGATTTTTTTCTTTTCTGTTTTATAATGACTTTGAAAGTGCTATACTGTTTAAAAAGTGTCCATGTCCATAAATGTTTGGCATCCCTACTAGTGCAGAAAACTCTCTATAAAAGACTTTTCATCCACTTTTGTTATTTTCAAATATTTCTTTTCTTTCTTAGGAATTAGCTAAAACCACAAGAAACAGGGCTTAAAAAACATCTTTTGAATCCACTTATTAGACAAACATCAGGCTTAAGGATATATTTAGAAATGTAAATTTGTTTGTTTATTTGGTTTAAAGAAGAGAATTTTAGAATAGATCATGATTATATATTATTTAAGTTTTGTAGCACTTTAAAAATAAATTTTATGAGAGCAAGATATCAGAAATGGCAAATGAGCACAGACATTTCCTTAGTTATCTTCTGTAAGATTTAAATCATATGCAGTAATGGGAATAATCTGTATATGTTCTTATATATTACCTGAGAGATTATTTTGTTAGGAGAATATTGAAAAATATTAAATGGATTTAAAAGTGTTTGAATGATTTTAGATTTGGAAAAAAATGCATTTTGTGGTATTTTCAATGTATTGCAATTATGCATTATATTTGAGAGTGGACCAAAAATCTGAGTAGTGTTCATTATTTTATCTCTATTCATGGAATAACAGTGTTGGTTTTGCCAGAACTTCCAATAAGTCATGACCTATTTTATTCCTGAAAATATTTAAATCATAGAATTATTTCAGTTGTAAAAGACCTCCAAGATCATCAAACTCAACTACTAATCTAGCACCATAGTGTCCACCACTGAATCTTGTCTCCAAGTGCCACATCCACAAGCTTTTTGAACACTTCCAAAGTTGGCTATTCCACTGTTGCCGTAGGCACCTTGTCCCAAATAATATGTCAAAAAATGTTTCTTCCTTGTTTCATAGCATAACACTACTTTAAATAACTCAAATTAGTAAACAGTAGCAAACAAGATATTAAAATAGTTTCAAATCCACACAATACCTTGGTTTATTACCATATTTAAAAGTTGTAATAAAAAGTTTTGTAAAATTACTAAAAGGCCAGTTAGCAAAGATTTCAAAATTATACCCACCCTGAAGATTAATGATTGGAGTACTTTGGGTGAACAGATTAACAGCATTCTGGTATGTGGTGCCACACTCAATCAAGCCAGACAGATCTAAATTTACTAAGAAAAAGGGAGTAGCATTTGCTAAATTTATTTAAATCAATGGAGAGACGTATGTCAATGCCAATGACTGTTGAATAACCTGTTGAGTCGTGAAGGTGATTTTTTTGTCATTGAATGTCTGCTAAAATAATTGAAAGTGTTTAAATTTAGCTATCTTCATAGGATTTTGAGTCAATATATAATTTTCAGAAGTAATAAGATTTGGGTGTCTGATGGTGATTTAAGCAAAACAGAAGCTACAAATATTTTTTATATCCACAATTTGTACTTATTAAATTAGGTTATTTATATAATGACTTGTTCCAAATTGTCTCTAGTGTTTCTAACAGGTTTTTATTTTTTAAAAATTTAAATTGTGCTGATCTATGTTACAAATATGTAACTGTATATATTTGATTTCTCTTTTTTTCAGATCACAAATTTAAAAATAACTAGTACATGAGGCAAAAGTTAGTGCATAATTAATCTTTGCTGATAGGGTGCTGTTTTTTTGTCACAAACTACAAGTTTTAAAAACTTGATTCAAAAAGATAGAGAAGGGAAAAAATATAAAACTTATGATTTTTGAATGTTTTTTTTCAGAAGAATAAATTTGTCTAATTTTGATTGTCTAGTTTGTGGTTTACTCATATTAGGCCTTAATAATTCTTTTTCTTTTCATGATTTGTCACATTTCTGTCATTTTAGGGAAGGTTATGTTGGTGAAGGTTAAGGAACTGGCATCTTGTTTTCTCTTTAACACTTTTTCCCTGACATAATGAACATCTTTTCTCCACTTTTGCTATAGTCAGCACTGACCAGGATCTAATAAAGCAAGGTCTTTAACAGCTCAAAATTGATCCTGACATTGTCTTGTCAGTTGTGTTGGACCTTGAATGTACAGACTATGAAAATCTTTCAAAGACATTCTGACAGAGTGGCAGAATGTTTATAAAACTAGAAAATTTTATCTCGCTTTAAGATACATAAACTATCATGAAAATTACTTCCCAAAATATTGGATCATATGTTCTACAATATTTATTTCCAAGGTTAATACTTGTTGACTTTGCAATAAAATGTGAATTGACAGTGTAGGTTCATTGCCATACAAAAGCTTAAAGAATATCTCATAGCAGTTTTAGATCAGCAGCTTTTGTATGCTTTTTCTATGCTTCCTGAGTAATAAAGTGTATTCTATTACTCACGAGCAGAGTATTTGTCAGCTGAGTTCTGTAAAGCCTAAGGATGTGCATAAATTTAAAAGCACTGACATGAGAAAATATTTTTTTTAATGTGCCACAGCGAAAATATATAAAATATATTTTTAGACTCTTTATGTGTGAATTATTTGTGCAAGAAACAAAATTAACATTAAAATTAAACATCTACCAGATTTTCAACAGAAAATATTATTGAGAAAAGTATGGAAGAAAATGCAGATTTTCCAAATTTATTCCTAAAATTTAAAATTATATCAGTTTGAAATAATCATGAACAAATTATTCATGTTCTAAAAATATGATAACAGCTTCTATAAATTAAATTGAATTCAATAATATCAGGTCAATTTGCATCAGTGGATGTTCATGATTTTAATTTTTTTACTTTATGTAAATGTTGATTTGGATATTTGACAGAGAGAGAAATTCATTCAGATTTTATTGTGTAATAGTAATCTCTTCTACTAATGAAAACAGTCTATCATACAGGGCAAAAAAAAGAGCAAGTTTCTAACTTTAATTTCCATTTCTTATGAAAAGGAAAGATGAAAAATATGTATCTCAGATTACTTTTGCCTTTTTGCTGGAACATTTATGAAGAAGGAAAGAGATACAGTTTCCAATAATAAAACTGAAATAATTTGTTTGAAGGAAACCAAAAGAGACAGTGTCCAGTAAAAACAAACATACCAATCACCTCCATCATCTTAATCATCATCATCATTATCATTATCACTATGAAAACTGGGAAAGAAAATATTTCTGATCCTTCATTCTAGAAGGCTGCATAAACTTTTATGCAAGTAAATTATGCCCTAACTTAGTTAAAATAATATTTTCAAAGGAGGATATTTTCTTAGAAGTCTAAACAAAGCTATAAAATATTTAGAATGTGTCCAGCCTAGTAAGGTATGGGTAGAAAAAAAGAAATAATACAGAGAATATTATTCCATTTCATGTCCAGTGATACAATTCTTTTTCATTCCTTGCCATTAATTATACTTGAAAATATAATGGAACCCTTCGTCACAACCAGACTCATGACATAGAAAGGCATGACGGAAATTTTATTACTTTTTTTGCAATATTTACATGTAGTTGGAATCTAAAACAGCAGAATTTCTTATCCATTTATTAAACACCCTCATTATTCCCATCAATTCCATTTAACATGGGAGTTGGCCTCATGGGAGTAACAAAATTTTTGGTAAACTTCATTGAGTTTCCCTTAAGTTTCCTTTCTGTTGCCTAAAAATTAACCTTTCACTTATATACAAAAGAGTATGCTTTTTAAAAAAAAATACTAAAATTTCTATAAAAAAAAGTAAAACTATCTTTTTCTTCATCAGTCGTGAAGTAATTTTGTTAATTTTAGGGATTTTTTCTAGTTCAAAAGCGGGATTAAGAATGGTATATTCCAATAGCTGCATTTCTATGACCTCAGGACAAACAACCATCTGGTACTTCCTGGCTAAACTTGTGCCCTTCACAAACACAGTTTGTGATTATAGATGGTCTCTTAGATATTTGTACTCATGTCCATCTGTTCATATGGCATTATGCCTACATGCAAGTCAGTCTTTTCACTAATTCACTGGTGCCGGACATCAGCGAGTTTAGATTGGCCATCTGGATAAAATTGCAGTTGCCGTATTTTTTAGCTGCACATACAATTTTGCCTCAGTGTCATCAGTTTCGTGATGGACTGACATACTGCAGAACATACAATTACAGAGTGATGAAATGACACCTTAATACTCATGAAATTCTTAAAAGGAGTAATAAATCCCTCTAAATCAGAGTAACCTAGTAATCAAAAAAAATTCACTTCCTCCTATAATCCACCCAACACCATGAAAAGTTATTATTAGCTGGGATCAAGTGTGGGCAAAATGAGAAGTATTTTGAAAGAATGCTTGTACTTGGTCTGGCTGGGATAAAGTTATGAAGTTCAGTTTCTTCACAGCAGTCCATACAGTGCAGCACTTTGCATTTTCTGCAAACCAAATGGTGTCTGTAACCACCATTGTTTGTGCCTGCAGAGCGTCAAGACTTTCTCTCTCACACTTCCTTTCCTCCCTTAAATTGAGAATTAGAGGGGCACATCTGAACATAACCATGCACAGCAACAAAAACTTGGCAAAAGGAGGAAGAGATGTTTGTTGTTACGGTGGCTGTGACTTGTGTCCTGCTGTCTAGGACATGAGATAACTTTCTGCCTATGGGAAAGAGTAAATTAATTTCTAATCTTGCTTTGCTTACACATGCAGCTTTTGCTTTTCCTATTAAACTATCTCTATCTTGATTCATCAGTGTTTTCACCTTCCTTCTATCTTTTCTTTCCATCTACTGGGAGAGGGGAGTGAACGAAAATCAGGGCGGTTTTCTGGCTGCTGGCTGGGGTCAACCTAACACAATTCTGAAATAGCATTTATGAGAAGGAATTTTTTTGGAAAATATGAACTTGAAGAATATTAAAACACACATGTCAGTAGACCATGTCTGATTCAGGATAAGTCAATGAATCTTGGAAATGGAAAGAGCAATAAACAGAAAAAGAAAAAGCATTCAAACAAATGGTCACAGTGATTGCAATGAAATCTCTGCATTCTGTATCTTAATTTAATATTTTTACACTTCCGATCTACATAGCAAGGCCATTTTCTTTATGGATTTATCTTTTAATAGGAATAATTAAACTCATCTTATATTTCTTAAGTTTTTGAATAAAGGTTCAGAAGATCAAAGAAAAATGGAACAATCTTTTTTTCTCTATATGTGATTATGATAACCAAAGCAGATAGGTTTTCATCATTGCTTCTATTGATAGTGTAAGTGAAACAATGGTTTGATCATCTCAAACTCTAAGCTCAAACATATTAACATAAATATTAAACAATATTAAGAAGTAAAAAAATGCACATAAATGTCCAACTAAATCTCAAGCCTACTATGCACAGTGAAATAGCATAATATCACATATATGAAAAACCTGAAAAATAAAGCTAAATCATTTGTGGGTAAGGCACATAAAGAACCTTGCAATATCAATTTATTCAGAAATCTACATCTACCTTTCATTCATTAAATGCATGGCATTAATGCCCATTTGTGTTATATTTTTGACCCCGATATGTTAACTCAGTCAGTGCAGCTTTCATAAGGAATATCTGGATGAACTTGAGTTCTCTTGCAGTATTACTCCATTTTTGCAACATCTACTGCACATTTCCTTTTGCTGTTGTTGGGATCTTTGGGTTTAGGAACTTAAACATTTTTGACACTTATGTTTTCCATCCATTTCTTGTTTCTCACTTAAATTTTGAAGTGTCATGATAGAATTTTACTAAAAATTGATAAAGGAAATTATTTCTAAATGTGACATTCGTTGCAAATGAATTACCTAAATTAATACATAGCATTACCTATGGTAAAGTAATACCAGAAAGGAGTTTGAAACACATGTGAAAGCAAAAAAGAAAGGAAGACATTTTTTACAAGAAACGGTTGACATTTATTTTTTCCATGTTTTTAATCAGTTAACTCCAAATATATGATTCTGAAACCAGTGCTTTATAACAAACAAACATCTGAATTTGCTTAGAGGATGAGTTGTAAGAAAGAGAGATTGTGATTGGTATTAAAAACAAATATTCAGTTAAAAAAAATATTTGAAAAATGAATTGTTAGAGTAAGGGTTAATGGGTATAAGCTTGCATTAAAATAAGTCATAAAGGTTTTGTCATGGAATAAATAAGTATATCCAGGCTGAAGCATGCTTAATATTATTTAGAGTAGAGCATGTTACAGCAGTAATAAACCTCCACTAAAAACATGCATCAAAAATATCTGTCTATTCAAGTATTCAGAGGACTACATTAACCTTCAAAGTTGCAGATACCTTCGGGTGTCTTTAAATTAATCTATTTTTCTGGCAAAGATGAAAAATGGAAATATATCGAAGGTTCTACTGTATGGAAATTGCAAAGTGTTGTCAAGTTATTATTTCAGTGACAGGTGATTTTTTTGGCAGAAAAGACTCTTCCACAAGAATTCTGCAAGCATATAAATGATTGTCAAAATTTGCTTGGTGTCCAAGATGATGGGTAAGCAAATAGACTTTCTAGCTGTAGAAGGAATTCATAGGTTCATTAAAAGATTGGAATGGAAGGCCAGAAGCACATGATGAAATGGTACTAAAGGAGAAAATACACATAGGTGAAGGTTGCAAGGGGATTTTAACATCACTGCTTAGAAGGGTATGTGTTGAAAGATTTGTCTGGATTGCCTGTACACTAATGGACAGAGTATGGATAACAAACAGCAACTGTAAGTGCAGGACCATGACATTGTCAGAAAACCAAAAATTTGGTGAGATATAATAATTGAGGCATTGTCATAGGTAATTAAACGTGATTAAAGGAAAACCAGGCTAAATCTAATTTAAAGTTTTTTGTAGATGATAAAATAGATTGAAAGTCTTATCTGCACAGTCCTAGAATGTAAGAGGTCTCTGTCATTTATCATTGAATTATCACAACAAAACTGCAAACTATGGTTTGCAAAAAAGTTGGAAACACTGTACTTAGTTGTAACTAGATACTTTTCTTACACATCCCTTTATTGCATCTGAAAATTTCTCAAACTCAGTGATAATAATAAAGAAGCTGTCAGATCATATTTTTAGCTTTCCTGTAATTCTTTTCTTTCTCAACACATTTGAATGGCAAGGGCAAACCTGAGTGTATAAAGAAAAGATATATGTGTGTATGAAGATGCTGTGCAGTTAGTCCAAGTGAAGGAAGAAATTAATATTTCCCAACTAATATCTATTTCTAGAAAGTGATTTATTCAGACTAATCTTCCTTCCAAACAGGGGAATTTCAAGCTAAATCAGTTTAGTTTAGAATTAAGGGTTAGTTATGAAATACCATACAACAAAAATTGAGGGACATGACTTAAAATCCAAGGAGTTGCAAAAGGCAGAAGTAATACTCTTCTGTCTAGATACAGACAAAGGGCCTGATATGAACAAAGGAGATACAAAGAGTTGGGGAGAACACAGTTAGGGAGCCAGGTATTTTTTTCTCTTCATCATAATTTCAATCCATATTTCACCAAAGTGTACCTTTTCTCAAGATAAAATTTAGTACAGTGAGGTAAGTAGAAACTCTCGGTAGGGCAGAAATTAATTCATGATGTTTGATTTCCTTTAAGCATTTAAACAGTTTGATTGCTTGCCTGAAATGATTTTGTATTTAATGAAAAAATTCAAGTTTGTTATTTTGTTTTCCACAGCACTGGAGAACAGTCAGTAGACAGCTTTTCACTCATGTCAATAGTCTTTGCAAGCAATATCAATGACCTGATCATCCAGGCCATTTCACACATGAATGCATATTGCCTTCGAGGAAAGTTCTGCATATAGAAATATATGAGAATTGAGTGAAAATGAAAAAAATAACTTTAGATTTCCAGCATATTTATTTTAATACAATCACAGAATAAATTGAGTTGGAAGGGGCCCACATCAAGTACAGGTCCTGCTCCAGCACAGCACCATGTCAGAGTCACACCATGTGCCTGAGAGCATTGTCCAATAATTGTTGAACTCTGTCAGGCTTGGTGCTGTGACCACTGCCCTGGGGAGCCTGTTCTCTCTGGATGAAGAACCTTTTTCTAATATCCAACCTAAACTTCCCTTGACAACTTCAGGATATTATACCCTTGGGTCTTGTCACTGGTCACTACAGAGATCTGTGTCTGCTCCTTCTCTGCCCCTCATGAGGAAGTTTTAGACTGCAAGATCTTTCCTCAGTCTCCTCTTCTCCAGGCTGTACAGACCAAGTGAACTCAGCTGTTCCTCATATGACTTCCCCTCAAGGCCCTTCACCATCTGTGCAGCCCTCCTTTGGAAGTTCTCTAATAGCTTTGTAGCCTTACACTATAGTGTCCAAAACTGCCCCTAGAACTCTAGGTGAGGCTACCCCAGCTCAGAGCAGAGCTCCCTTTCCCAGCTGGCCATGCTGGCCATGATGCCTCCCAGGATAGGGTTGGTCCCCCTGGCTGCCAGGGCACTGCTGACTCAGGTTCAACTTGACATGGACCAGAACCCCAGGTCCCCTTCAATGGCACCGCTTTTGATCATCTTGTTCCCCACTCTGTACATACATCCATGGTTGCCCCATTGCAATTGCAGACTCTAGCCCTTTCCCTTGTTGAACTTCTTATGGTTGATGATTACCTAGTCCCCTAATTTGTCAAAGTCTTTCTGCAGGGCCCCTGAGGGATCCAGCTGGAGAAGCAGATTCCGCACAATTTCACAGTCAACTGGGAGCTGATCATTCTTGCAGTCATGGCCCTCTGGCTCAGGGTCCTGAGACCCCTTCAGTCATCTTTGTTGTAAACAGGGGTAAAGTATGCATTAAACATTTCTGCCTTGTCCATGTCTGTGTTTGTGAGGTGACCATTCCCATCCTGTAATGGGCTGATGCATTTTTTACACTGCCTGTTGCCATTAATTAAGAGCTGGAAGAACTCTTTATGTTGCTGCCCATAGTTCCAGCCAGCTTCCACTCCAATTGAGCTTTGGATGCATGAATTTTCTCCCTACAGTGGCATGCAGCATCTTTGTATTTTTCCCACATCATCTGACCTTGTTTCCATTTGGCATATGCCTTCCTATTTTGCCTTATTTCCAAGAGAGAATCTCTGTTCAGCCAGGGCAGCCTTCTGCCTCATCTGCTTGACATGTGACATTTGGGAGTTGCCTGGTTCTGTGCCCCTAGGATGAGATGTTTAAAAAGTGACCAACACTGATGGACCTCAGCATCTGCAAAAACATTTTCTCAGGGAACCTTACTAATTCCCTGAGCAGCCTGAAGTCTGCCCTCCTTGTGTCCAGAGATGGCGTTTTGCTCATGCTTTTCCTCCTGTCAACACAGATTTTAAACTTGATTGTTTTGCATGATTGCTTTGTAGTCACCATGGCCAAGGTGGCCTCCAATGTCCACTTCTCTCATGAGATCCTCTCTGTTGCCAAACAGGAGATCAAGGAGGGCATCCTTCCAGCTTCCTTAGGATCTGTTCCATAAAGCTGTCATTCAGGTTTTTAAGGAATCTTCTGACCTGGGATGGTACTAGCTGTGTGATGCTCCCAGTTAATTTCTGGCAAGTTGAAGTCTGCATAAGGACAAAGTCAGTTGACTTGGAAGCTTCCCTTGGTTCTGCAAGTAATAATCTGTCTGCATCATTGTCCTGGCAAGGAGGCCTATAGTAGACCCCCAATATGTATGAGAATTTCTTATGCTAAAAGTTAATTTTTCATGGTGTATAGAATTACTTAGTGGAGCACAAGCACTAGCTGTAATATGGTCCAACTATATGTGGGTGGGGTTGAGAGAGAACCCTTATTAACACACCTCCTCAACAAACCCATTCAAACATAACCTAGTGTGCAAAGGTAATCAATTTTACTATGGCACCTGAAGACACCCTTGAGATTTGTCTGATGAGATTTCCTTCTATGGAATTTAAAAATCAGAACCTGCTGTGTAGTTCTATGACAAATTTCAAGACATTGGGCCCACATCCATGAGACCCAATATTGCAGAATCCCTCACACCTACTGCCCATTAAAGAACACTCCAGTCTTTGGGAGTTAGGAGGTGGGGGGCTGTGGCTAATGAGATTTGGATTTGTGTCAGTGTTAAATCCTGATTTTTGTGTTCATAACTTTGTTAATATTGAAGGACGTGATTTTAACTATTCGGATCCAGTCCTATCAATTGCTGCAATCTAATTACACTGTACGATTATACTCCTGGTGCCCACTGTTTTGTTTTTCATTTCGCTGACCACATTGTATTGTGCAATGATTTGTGTTGTCTTTCCTCTTTCTTCTCTTTTTTGTCTTTTGGTCTGCATTGTGAAAATCACTATCCTTGAAGAAGATTTGGAGTGAGCAGCAGAAGAGGAGGAATTAGCAAAAGTGTCGACTCACTGGGGAGGTGTGAGAGACTGGACTGTGAATCATTAATGATACAAAATATTTACCCATGTCATGGTGCTTTGCTGAGGGCCAGGTTGTGCCCCCCCAGGGGAGGAGGTGACTTTAGGACATGTAATGGCTGGTACAGAGGGGATTGAGCTATCATCACAAGGAGGCTACAAAGTGGGCTTTGAGGCAGATAAGAGAAAAATCTTGCAAGGTGAGGATGTTTTGCTACTTTTAGTCATACAGGTTTTCCCTTGGATTACTACTCTTTCCAGTAAAATTTAATATAGCAGTGTCATTTTCACAGAAATGAAGGGAACTTTTGATAGGTACTTTTGATATGTACAGTTCATTCACCTCAACCTGCAATGTCTTAGTAATGAAGAATTCTCTATAGAAAGTAATATTTGCTTTCCTGTATTCCAAACATAAGCAATCATGTGTTGTATTCATAGCTTTAAAAATACTTTCATATTCATATTAGTTGTAGTAATTTCTATATATTTTTGAAATCAGTTACTTAAGTAAGAGATAAGCTTTGTAAAAACATATAGCAGAGATTTAAATAATTACTCTAAGCAAATATTGTCATTTTCTTTTTCAAAGTAAATCAAAAACCAATTTGTGATAAAAAATTACTTGCGTTATTCATGTGGTGCTCTATGAAAAACAGGAAGGTAAGAATATAAAAAAACATGTACTGTACTTCAGTTTTAAATTTGATCAATTCTGTCACGTTCTGAGTGGAAAGAGGAAATCTGAGCATGGAATATACATTTATCCTAAAGAATGTTTACATGGTCCAAACTATTAGTACAGAAAAATATTAATAATAATGCTGTTATAATGCTTCTATAAAAGGTCCCTTGTATCCTTACTTAATACATTATTTCAGTGTTTCTCTGGGCTCACCCCCAAGCATTCCTTATAAATATTAGGGTGGGGACAAGTTTCCAATTAGCCTTTAGTGTCCTGGGATCTTTTCTAGAAGATAGAGGAGAGATAGGAGAGATCCTTCCTGCACAGTCACGAAAATTGAGTCATGAGGAAATAGACTTTGCTAAATAAGATTACTGTCAGCAGGACAGCTGACCTACACTGCTTAGACTATGATTTTAGATGGGATTTGGTAAAAATGTAACTTGTACTTACACATGATGCTTTTTTGACCTATTACAAACTCATAATTTTTGTAATCATATGTTCTTTACAAATACCTTGGAAGATCAAATATTTTCATCTTCCTCATTTAGAATAATAAAAGACTTGGAGAGAATTTTCATTCATAAAGGTAGAAGAAGTGCATAGGTGTTGAAAAGAGACATTAGCTATGTATTAGCTATGTTTTAGAATGAATAAACATATGTTTATTATTAAGAGGTATAATGTAAACTGATAATATTAAACATTTCACCAGAAATGGAAATGGTTCAGTTTCAGGTGAAGTAAAACAGTAGTGTACTGATAGAAATTTCAACCTTCTTGTTATTGGCCCAGCACATAATATTTTAGACATTTTTCTTTGTTTTGTTCACACTTTATGTATTACACCTTTTTGTATCACACTATTTGACTAGAATAAGTATTTAAAGATATAATAGTCAAAATTCTTCATTTGAAAGATATAATAGTCAAAATTCTTCATTTGATTTTTCATTTATTTTTTACATAAGGCTACACCTCAGATGCTGCAGATGATTTGCAAGATTCCCTGTGTTAGGTCCTTCCTAAAGTCATTGCAGGAAATGCTTGTCCTTGCAACATAAACAAAGGGAGAAAATAAAAACAAGAGCATGAGGAATTAAGTTCAATGACCAAGGTGACTGAAGAACTTGCCTGGGTCAATAAAAGAAGCTAGATTTCTTGTTGCCTAACTTAATGTTTTATAATTGAATCAAAATGCCATTGTTTATTACAGTTGGGTTTTTTTTTAATAGATTCTTGCAATATGGTATAAATAATTTTGTTTACAGAATTCTCACCCTCTCACAACTTCAATGTGAAGACTGTTTCAGACACTCTGCACCCTGACATTTCCTTGAAAAAGCATAAATCTTTGGAAAAAGTGTCCCTAATGTAGTTACATAGCTGTCAAACCTTTCCCTTCTTCTAGAGAAAGAAAGAGCTTCTTTCTTTAAACCTTGGCTGTTCTCAGAGCATTTTAGAATGATGTCAGTGTCCCAGCTGAGTATATGACATCTTTCTTTGATGATTTAAAGCCAAGTCATCATTGAATCAACCATTCTGAGACACCTCATGGATAATGGCTTTTTAGGACTCAGTCTTGCAAGTCTTAGTTGAATGGCCAGTACATTGTACATAGCAGAGCAAAGTACAGCAAAACACATATTAATTTAAGTAGTCATGTCATGTTATCTTATAATTTGTTTTTCTTTGAATTTGAAGGTTGGTGCAAGCACAACTGGAAACATCCTAATTTTTTTTTTTCTTTTTAATGTCTAGATCACATTTTCTGATCTTCACCTTGCTTTGCTTTGAAAACCAGTGTTTCTAGAAGACAATCTAAACTGTTGAAGTGGATATATTTGGAAATATTTTCAGGTTTCTTGGTTTTTATTTTTAATTTTTATTCTGTTTTTCAGACTTATGTTCAGAGGATCATTCCCTTTTAATAACACAATTTCCATTGCTAATTGTGAAAGAAGAAAACACACCTTACTCCACTCATTTCAAAGTGATTAAGCATCAGAGTAACTGATGGGCAGGAACTCCCATACCTATTAAAATAAAAAACTCCAATACCTATTAGAATGTGTCTGCGTTTGATTTTAATTTTAGGTATTAATGTGCATATCCAGTGATTGATCCAAAGACATCAAAACATACTCAAAAACAAAGGTTATTTTTCATAAATACTAATATATAGATGTGACTATTAATGACTTGAAATGGTTTGCAGGATTTGAAAATGGTTTTGAAGGTCTCTACTATTTTATTTGTTTATAGATATATGCTTGTGGAGAGTGGAAACTCTTGGAAAAAAATGTTAATTGGAATCAATAAAGAAAGAAAATAACAAGCTGGAAAAGATGGCAAACAAGAAAATTTAGAAACATTGATAAAGTGTCAACACCAATCAGCATCAAGATCAAGTCTTCACAAAGTTACAGTGTCCTTGTTTTGGTTGATTTACGTTAACTCCATTTGGAATTAACTTAAAGACATTTTGGCTCAATTGACTTAAATTTACTCAAAGGCGAACACTGAAGTTCTAATCCGAAAACTCTATCTCTACAAAATGCAGTATCATTTCAGTAAAAAATAAAGTTCTCAGAATTTAAATGCCTTCTTTTAGAAGGATTTTAGAAATATGATTCTAATTCCTAGTAGTTTTCAATAGTATTCAAGAACCTACTTTTCCAAATTATTTATGTAATGTCCTTATTATCCCTTAATTAGCTTGCATAAAAAAAAAAAATCAAGAGAAATTAAATGTATACCTAGAAATCCCTACAATTTTTTCATTAAGTTACTAAAGTTTTACAGAACCTTTGATAATGGATATTTCCCTCACAGACTTTTTGGTCATTCTTTCTAGAATGAAGATAATTGTCCACTAGAATACAAAATAATTTTCCCATGAGACATCCCAATTAATCTCTTGTCCCAGACCTGTCAGCTATTTATAGCCAGCAATATTTAAAATCTTTGAATAATTTGCTTTGTGGCATGAATGCAGATGGATAAGGACAAATGTATCACAGTCCTCAAATATAGACTTGACTTTATGAACTTTTTTGAAAAATAGCATGCACATCAAACTGCTTGATATTGCTTACTTACCTTGAAGATATAAAGATGAAGGATTCAGCTAAACCTGGCTAAACTGGATTCTGTAAGCTCCAGAAGTGGTAAAGATTTCAAGCTACTTATTCACACTGTTAAGCCATCACTCTCCAGGAAAGCCTAAATACTCTATTATTAAGGTACCTGTCTGACTACTCACTTCTTTTAAAATTCAATTTTATACCTAAAGAAAAAGCATTCTGTTAATAATTTTAAGCATTCCAGTCTTTCTCAATTCTCCTCAGTTCAAGTAATTGAGAATGTCCCCATATTTTACAGTTTTTGTCAGAGACAAAAATGAGAATAAAGAAAAGGGCAAGTAACCCATATCTCTATTATTCCATATATTAAGTTTATGCCATGAATTACGATTACACAACACTATACATTTACAGAGAATATATTCTTCTCTACAACTGTTGTGGTTTAACATCAGTTGGAAAATAGACTTCAAATAAGCCACTCCCCTTTCCCACACGCCTTCCAGTATGAAAGGGACAGATTCAAAGACTTTGGGTTGAGATACCAATTTACTGAAACCAAAAAGGCAATGGAATAAGAAATGCACAGTAACAGCAGCCATTTTAACAAAATTATACAAGAAAAAGATGCTTTTTCTAGAAAAAAGGACTTCACAATCTTGCCTTAGTTCCATGTATCCACTGGGACAAAGATAGTGGAAGTTGTCTCTGCCTGGATTTGTTTGCTTTTTTGTTGTTGTTGTTGGGGGTTTTTTTTAAGCATATAAACAACTCATTTTCTTGGGGCTTCTGAAAGCAAGTTTCTATCTAGCTTGTAATTTTTTTATTTTTTTTCCCCCTGAAAACTTTCTCATGTATTTTCCATTTGGATTTAAAAAAAAAAACAGAAAAAGAATATATAAGTAAGAGATAGGCCCTGCAAAATTACTCCAATTAATAGAGTCAACTTTCCTATTTATAAACTGAATAATCAGTTTTGTACGGTATAATCATATGTCAGGTAGATCAATTACTCCATTACTACTTTGAGAGAGTAGAAAAGTCTATTAAAAACCACATAACAGCACAATAAAAATCCATTCTAAATAACCTCATCTCTATTTGCTGAAACATCATGAAAATGAACATAAAACCCCAACCTAGATGGTCGTCAAACAAATGTGTCTTTTCTATAGCTTTTCTAATAAGTTAATATATGTATCTAATTATTGCAAACCAAACTCAATTCCTACAGAAAATAAAACCATAGGGCACAATCTTTCTTCATCTCATACAGCACTGTGTATTAGGGAGAATTCTCTTCATTGTGTTCATATATGTTCTTGCTGCCTTTATCTTACCTTTCCTTTAGACATACAAAGCTGTAGACACAAGCTGCATCAAGGGGATAATACGCTAAACTATAGCATAGATATGTTACTTGAAAGCACAGATGAGTAATTTAATGATTTTATGATCCATTCTGTTCAGAACTGAGTATTATTTGCCCTTACAGCACTATCTTTCTCCTCATTTGTCTCTGCTGCAACTTCTACATTGCTTGTGTATGCATGAAATTTTGACCCTGTTAAACTAAATATAAGCTTCTTCAACTACTGCTAGGGTTTATAGAGATTCAACATGTGTCTAAGGACACATAGTCTTTTAACTGTGTTCTTTCGTGTTGCAGAGCACAGATAACCGAAAAGATGAATCAAGTGGTACTGGTGTTCAAAGACCAGCAATTGCACCTGATGGGTGAAAATAGTGGGGCAGAGCAAAGACTGAAGATGAAGAAAATAAAATATACTAAAATAAAGAAATTTTAAAAAAACCAAAGAGACAAAAAAAAAAAAACAGCACAGGAGGCTTAGTGCAGGCTGAATATTTTTTAAATATAAAAAAAAAGGTGAAAAGAAAGACAAGAAATACTAGTTAAAGAATAGATATGTGGCTAGAGAAGAAACTCAGTATTTGTACTGCACACTACTTATTCCAAAGTTAGAGATTTCATAGTTTAGCACAGCTTCATGAACATTTCTGAAGTTCACCACTTCAAACATGTGTTTTTCTGTCTTCTATATCTTTTAAATGTTGCAATTCTAGAGGAGATTAAAGTCCAGAAGCATAAATTATTAGCAAATTAAATAAAGCTAATAATTAAGCTAATAATTTATCCTGTCCAATTTTATTATGAAAATATAAGCTCTTTACTCACCTGCAATCAGGAAACAAAGATAGATAGATAGAAGTGTGGTATCTTTACATTCACACAAGTATAAATAGATTTCAGACATTTTCCCTTGCCATAGTGTAATGCTCTCTCAGTTTGACCAGAGTGCCGTTCTCAGCCAGCCATCTAAAGAGCAGTTGATTTAATTATATTCTTTGAATGTAAGTTCAGAATTGAAAACAAAGTCCATTAGCTATGTTTGATCTAGATACATATGCCATTTTAAATGTCTTTGAAAACAGTTTATGCAGATATTGTTTCCTTCTTTGTTTATTTGAGACTCTGAAGTGCTGGTCTCTTTTGTTAAGGGTTAATTAAACAGACCATGTGGGAAATGACTGAGCTAGAGATCCATTAAAACTGTTAATTGTGTAGCAGATAATTGTTCAAAGTTACGACTTTGTTTTGACATCAAATTTTCAATATTTTACAATAGGTAAAATTACTACTACCTGCCTCATGGGACTTTCTATTTATGGCATTCTCTTGTGGTTGAAAAGAAACCTGGTGGCAGAAAGAAAACAACTTAGAACTCAAGAGCGTGAATTCAGATTATTTTTTTTTTTTATATGGGTCAAGGATAAGTTTACACAACCTGGGCAAATGCTTAAGGAACTTAAAATTGTCTGAGTGGGATTTTTCCTGTTCTCAGATTATAGAAGAATGACAGGGTTTGGCAAAATACAGAAGGCAAAAAATGATCAAAAAACAAAGCTACCTAGGTTTTCCCCTCATGTAGTTATCCTGAAGACATTAATTTTGCTGGATACTGAACTCCAAGTGAGTAGACAGAAGAAATATCCTCAGGAATCAATCTACGGGTTAAAAATAAAAACATCAACAAAAAACCCCACATCACAAAGCAAAGACCGAAACCGAGGAAACATAATCATAAATAAAGAGACAATAGAATTTCAAGGGAAAAGACTGAAAACAAAAACACAAATAAGGAAGACATTTCATCCAGTGAATTTGGAACGTGAGATTATAAATTTCTATCCTAATTTGAGAAATAAAATGGAGAATTAGAAATTATGATTCAAGATGTAAAAAGACTTTTTACAGAAAATACTGATAACAGCAACTACAGTTGGACCAGAGGTGAAGGCTCAGCTCTTTAAGAAGAAGAGAAACAAGGGGAAAAGTAATGTACATGAAAGAAGTGTCTCAGTGTTAAAGAAAAAAAGTAACAAGAATGGAATCAAAACTATGTGAAACACCTATTACGTGACAGTAAAAACTTAAAATTTCCAAGATGGAAAATCTGCTCTAGATCTTCAGTATTGACTATTAACAATAATATCTATGGGAGAAAGAAGCAAAAAATAAAAAATAAGTGAAAGTATATGAAAATTGAAAACTTTTATTTTCTACAGAAAGTACCATTTAACTGATAGATAGTACTGGAAAACAATCTTTACCAGCTTTTTCTGTAAAACAGCCAACGGACCAACTGCAAGGCTTACTATTTTTACCTTAGCAGTGAGTATCTGATGAAAGCACTACTCAATTATACCAAAGCTGAAAAACATAGTGATTGGGATGATAATGAAATTCTCTTTTTAGTCCAAAATAAATACATAATTTATTACTTCTATTAGCAGTGTTGTAGAAAGGAAAACTTAGATTACTCTAGGAAACATGTAGCAAGGCTGACAGAAATTGAGAATGATTAACATGATTCCTTTTGAAAGGGGTAGAACAGGGCAAATTAATCTTCAAAAATCATTTCTCTTTCTAAAAATAAAGGAGATCTGGTGTTTGAGGGTATGTTATATATTCATCATAAATCTGTCAAATTCTTTAATTTTTTTTTTCTGTCTTAATCCTTTCAAAATTCATGTATTTCAACATAAAGGAAGGAGAACTAATTGTTCTTTGGTTCATCACTAAAGTTATGTTTCTGAAGTTTGGTGATAAATCTTCCTTTATTTTTCATCAGCTGTAAACATCTGAAATATCTATGACATTGCCATACCATAGATTAATTTGCTATAGATAAGAAATAAAAATAAATAAGATGTATGCATTGAAAAAATGTATGAAAACAGATTTCTTACTTTCTAGCATCCTCCAGATATAGTTTTATGAAATTAAGGTTATGACACTAAGGGAAAAATCAGTAGTTGGTTTTTTTTTAGTCTTTTATCTTCAAAAATATCCTTGTTGCTTATATTTCTGGGTGGTAAGTGGTCTCATATATGTTAAATATTTTTATTATTTCCTTGAGGTTTAAAAAAATTTGGTTTCATAACTCAGCCTCTCAATCTCCAGTTCTACATAAAAAAAATGTTCTGCTAACACACACAAATCACACGCCTCAAAATTATATACTATAAAAGTGTTGCTTTGTTTGACAGTAATTTATAAGATACATTAAAAAATCCTAAATTTAAGTCATCTGAAGAGCCATGAGAAATTAATATAAGAAAGAAGAGCCAGTGTTTTTATTCAGGTGGTACTTCATGTTATTTTGAAATCCTATTTTTAAATTATTTGCGAGAAAGAACAGGAAAACTTCCTGTCTTAGATGAAGCAGGAAGAGCAAATGCTGCAAAGTAATTGTTCATGCAATATCAAAATGTAGCTACCATTCAAGGGTGAATCTTATGAAAATGCAGAACAATTTTATTTTAGAACTTAAAAAGAGTGCTAAGCATGCATAAACCATGATTCTTATGAAGTATTTAAATATTAAAAAGTCAAAATCCTTCATTTGACAGTGTCTGACCTTTAAGCTTATCTGCTTTTAAAATACATCTTACCAATCTACCAAAACTTTAATCACCTTCTCATTTCAGATATTGAAAGAAAGATTCCATTTAAATCAAGCAAAGGTCATCCTTCTTTGAAATATAGATTACTTACCTGCAGTTTTTAAAAAAGGGATGGCTGGAGAACAAACTCAGTAGAAACAGCATTCTCTCCACACTGAGACAGTACTGAGTCAGCACTGGAAAGGATTAAACATAATTATGTGTGACTCCCAGAGACCATAAGGTCCAGACAAGAAATAAAATGCAATTCAGTTTCAAAATGTATGAACTTCATACAGTTACAAAAAAAAGTGAAGAAATGAAATTTTATGTTATCCACTCTTTTTGAACTACTTAAAGAGTGGGTAGGTTAAAATGGCACCAGAAGCATCAAGAGATAAAACCAAATGGGTATTCTCTCTGAGACCATTGAGTTTAATATGAAGTTTCTAACCTCTTCTGATTATTTACAAGCTAAATAAATTATCAGTTTCTCTTACCTGAAAAATATATAATTTCTTTTACTAAAATACTGCATTGTACTCTAATGCTTGTCCTCAAGCAGAAGCAAAATTTGAATATTTAAGATATAATCACAATATGGTTTCTAAGCCTCCAAATGACTGAACATTTAATAGAGAAAAACAACTTCTGTTATCTGGTCTTCCAAAAAAAAAATATAGCAGAAGAGCTACCTCCAGCATTTACCCACACATGAGAAACTGAGTTTGTAGTTTATCTGATCTCATACATGTGAACATGAAATGGTTTTGAGCACACAAATGTCCAACGTTAACCTATTTAGAATTATATTTAAAATAACAATTAGGTTTTGGTTTAATTTTACATTGTAAAATATTACCTTTTTTAGAAAAGGTCTTATTTTCAGAGTCACAGAATCAATTAGGTTGGAAAATAATTTCTGAGATTATCAAGTCCAACCTGTGACCAAACACCATCTTGTCAACCAGACCCTGGCACTGAGTGCTTCATCCAGGCTTTCCTTAAAAACCTTCAGGGACAGTGACTCCACCATCTCCCTGGGAAGCCTGCTACAACGTCTAATCAACTTTTCTGGGAAGAATTTCTTCCTAATGCTCAACCTAAACTTCCCCTTGTGCAGCTTATGACTGTGTCCTCATCCTATTACTAATTACGTGGAAGAAGCAGCTGATCCCCATCTGATTGCAGGCATTTGTAGAGTGATAAGGTCACTCCTGAGCCTTTTCTTCTCTAGGCTAAACAGCTCCAGCTTCTCATCCACTTCTCATAGAATATATGCTCCAGACTTCACCAGTGTTTTTGCCCTTCTCTAGACCTGCTCTAGAAACTCAGTGTCCTTTCTGAATCAAGGTGTCCACAACAGGACCCTTTGATTTTCTCACAGAGTTTACAACTCTGATAACTTTTGGTACTTTTTAAATAGAATTGATTAGAGTCTTGTAATGCTGGAGCATTACACATTATATTTTCAAATGTGTAGGCTTTGATATTTTAATTGAAGGTTAAAAAAGTCAGTGCAGATAATAAAGCCATCAGTAATAGACTATAAATGGATATTTTTAGACAAGAATAACAATTTTAACAGGTATTTTTATATTGATATTTAAGTTTTTCAAATCATGACCATACAAAACAATATATCTTTGATCTAACTTTCATAGACTAATTCAGTAACCACAAAAACATTTTCAGTTTTCAAGGCAGATTTTAAGGATTTTAAGTGAAAAAAAAAAAAAAATCATTAAAATCTTCCTTCAGAGAAAAGTTTATCTTCTCTACTGTAATTAATAGTTCAGTGCCATTACCCTCTGGTAAGAATGACTCAAAATATATGCTCTGAATTATTTAATCCATTTCAATATAAGTGTATTGGCATTATTTTTTATTGCTATCCAGTGTTTATCAGTTAAGACTCCATGACCATAAATTAATCTCTTTACAATTCACTGTTAGAGATGGTCTAGGCAATGAGTATACATTACATGTGTATGTGTGTGTGTGTATGTAAATATGTATGTTTCCCAATAAATAATTCTGAACATTCTAAAATTTCCTGGACTCAGAGCAAATTTGTTGATCAACATATTAGCACTGGAACTTGGTCAAATGCTGCTTTGCACTCAGTGATCAGATGTGCATATGCACACAAAGCTTTGGAAGTAAGGACTGAATGTGACATCCTATTATGTGAATACCAGTAGATTGTAATTTAATTATGGGCTAGTCATGAAGGCAATGACTTGTATATGTAACCTTAATTTTGCCATTTTATGTCTTGAATGTAAAGCTATACAAGCTTTTTGCTTTTTTCTTTGCATTTTTTTTAATAACATATATAAATAAGAACAAATTTAAGTATTTGGTGCATGAAATATTTTCAGCTTGCAAATTGTTTAATTTTTCATCATGTAAAATATATAAGAAATATGAAAATATTTAGTAAATAAAGCCATTAACTTACCAGAAACAAATCTTTATCACACCATGGAGCTCATGAAGCTCTCAGTATGTAGAATTCTTCTGTTAACACTGATGCATTTTAGACTACTAATACATCTGGTAAAATGAGGATTTTAGTCGTTCATGGTAGCTGAATCAAAGAGTATTTTTCAATTACATTGGTTTAAGCCTTTTTCTTATGTATTTGTCAGTATTTTTTCTTTAAAGAATAATTTATAAAAAAGATAGCTTCTTGCCTTTCTCAGCAAAACATGGTATTTGTCATACTTTTGAACAGCTTCATGCAGCTATAGGTAATAATGTACTCTGACTTTTAAAAATATATGAGCTATGAGGTACTCTAAAAGTGTACTTTCATAATTATCTAATTAGGTAAAGAGAAAATGTAACAATATAGCCTGATGTAGATCTAGATGTCATTCATATAAAATTTTTAATTAAAAGCACAGTTAATAAATATGAAAGTAGACCACACAAGGAAAATATACACCATGTGTTGCTGATGTATTGAAAGTGTGACACAATCTCTCCTTCAGTAACTACATAGCTGTTATTGTTAGCTAAAGGGCTGAAAATAATCAGTATTTATACACTGGCTGAGTTGGGTTGATCCTGACCAACAGCCAAACATCCATCCATGTCCTTCCTCCCTTGTCCTGCAGGTTGAGAAAAAATGGTATGGGGAAAGGAAGAAGACTCATGGGTCAGGATAAAGTTTAACAGCAAAAACTGTGTGCAGAGGTAAAGCAAAACAAGGACATTCTCCTTCACTTCCCAGCAGCAAGCAGTTGTGCCATTTACTGGAAGGCAGGGCCATAACACAGACACCAGTTGCTGGGGAGCACAAACACCATCACCATGAGTCTTCTCTTCCTTCTTTTTTCTCTGAGTTTTTATTACTGAGCTTGATGTCATGTAGGATGGAACATCCCTTTGGGAAATTTCAGCCAGTTATCCTGGAGATACCTCCTCCCAACCTCTAGTCTGGCCTCAGCCTACTTGCTGAAGAGTGGTTGTGATGGTGGAAAGAAGAAGGTGTTTAGAGCATGCAAGAAATGGTATTATCAACACTATCTTAAACATGGATGCAAAGCAGGCTGCTATAAAGGAAATCAAATCCATTCCAGTCAGACCTAGTACACTCATGAGTGAGGTGGGAAAGGGCAGAAACATTTCTCCCTATATACTTCAAGTATATATATATATAGTTTTATGTCATTTCAAGGGAGTTTAACTAAGAATCTTTAAATCTTTTGAACCATCTTTTTCTATTTAATCTCAGTCTAAATCACAGCTAATAAGCAAATTGCTTCCACAGGGCTCTAGCGACTTCAATCTGTCAGTCAGCATTGGCTATCAAGTGAGTAATGTTGAGTACACCATGCTCCAGTCATGGCCTAGTGCCCCAAATGTAAAGAATGATAAAATAGAAAAGCTTCATAAGTTTTTTACTAGGCAGAGATAGAGAATGTCAGCAAAATGTAATATATAGGCATCTCAAATTGTCTGAAAAAGTAAACAATCTATTTCCATGATAAACAAGAAACTAATCTGCTTAAGAGTCAAGAAATCTGACTTCTGCTTATACTGATGCTAACTTTCTAAGACTGATTTTCTGTATCATTGGTCAAAGCGTTCAGTTCTGTCAGAATTTGGATTATTGGAATACCTCATTAAATATTTAATCTCATGGTAAGAAAATTATTATTTGAGGTCAGAGTTACAGTAATCCAAGATAAATACCTTTTTTATTAAACCAATGTTTTTGCTATAATATTAAAATCTGGCTACCTTGGATAAATATTTTATACATACATTATATATATGATTATATATATATATATTCATGTCATATAATAATATGTAAGTTACTTATCAATATATAAACTTAAAACAATTAACTCAATTATAATTAATTATATATCTAGAAATTAAATATATGTATGACCTATGCTTGATGAGATTATCATTGAATTCAGTCAGTCTTGCTCTCCAAGCAGTTTCTACTTCCTAAGGTATCTGAAAAGAAAATAAATAAGTATCAGAATTTATCTTGCATATGTATATATATATATCAGAACTTTTCTATGTACTGAACAGTATAAAATTATTTTCAGGACTATTGAATAGTTCTAAAATACCCACCAATTTTCTTGTTTTCCTCTTGCACACAAGTATCTAATTTTTACCACAATTTTATATTTACAGTTTTTAAAAATCTTTAATTTGTCTATATTTTGGGTTTTCTTTCATTTTTATTAGTATTTCAATATAACATGGAAATATTTATGTACTAAAAGATGACAAAAAAATTGCAATTAATTATTTGTTTCCATATTTTTATATTAGACTGTATAAATAATGTTTTGTCATTTTAGATGTAAATAGGATAAATCTATAAAAGAGATCAGAAACTTCTTAGACTGTATGTTTCCATAAGGGTTATAAAAAAGAAAAGCTGTAACAAACAAAAGAATTAATTTTATTATTTTTACAATTATTCTGAATTCTATAACAGGAATAGAGGAAAATAGAAGAGAACTGAAGATTTCCTCAGTAATTATATTTATTCAACATGTCTGCTTCCTTACTTTCCCCCCCCCCACCCTGTGAAAC
Organism: Parus major; assembly: GCF_001522545.3. Taxonomy (NCBI): domain Eukaryota; kingdom Metazoa; phylum Chordata; class Aves; order Passeriformes; family Paridae; genus Parus; species Parus major. Next base: position 48,358,351 of record NC_031771.1, read on the forward strand.
CTAATGTGAAATTCCTGTTCTCTTTATTTCTCATTGAAATTATTATGCTAATAAAAATTTGTTAAGGAGAAGCAATTTAAAATGGAGTTTTAATTAACAGAAAAGGTAAAAATATCTTGTGCTTTGGTCCTTTAAAGTCTGAAATAAGGTCATTAATTGAAATATGTATTAAATCAGTTTAGAAAAGAAATTTATTTCCAGTTTTGTAGTAAAGTAATATTTTCAAAGATAAAATTCATAAAGACAGCTATTTTCTTAAGAAATTGTGTCTCTTTATGAAGGAATGGATTGTAAACTCTTACTGCCTTGCTTTTCTTCATTGTTTTTCTGAGATACAGAACTTCAGAACTGGTAATGTATTTTAACAGTGAGTAGCCTTGAGACTTGAGAAAAATGGAATATATTAGGTGACTGCTCATTACAACTCCTCTACAAGCAGCTTGCAATAGAGCTTTTGAAGGAGACAATTATGCTAATCCAAATAAAAAGAAAAGGAGAAAAAGAGTAATAACACCACATATCAGTAGGCTAGCATCATATTCAGGTGATACCCTTGGTGAATAATGCAAAGTGATAAACAGTATTTTCTTCAAGCAGTAGGTATTTCAGTTGCATTCTTCCTTCTTCTTTATATAAAATAGCCTTTATTTTGCTGTAATAGTTGTGATTGTAATGTAATTTATAGTGATTGGTTAGGATACACATAATTTTCCATATTATCAAGCAAGACTGTGAAACTTGCCTTCTAATAATGAAAAAAAATATAAATGGGCACCTATGTCAGGACTCTATTGAACTGAGTGCAGAACATAAAGAGCTCTACAGAGAATCAAAAGTTCCTAATTTCAAAATCAAAAAAGCATATCAAAAGCAAAATCATTGAAAACAGGTGTGATGTGAATGAAAAGTTCCATTAAATGTAAGAATTTTAATCCATTCCTAAATGTGTCTGAGCAATGTGCAAGCATTTAAAAAACACTGTAAGAAAAAGCTGAGAATTGTGACAGAACTACTACTGAATAAGACTGAAATCTTAACCAAAGACATTTGCCACAGCCACTGCAGAAGTCTGCTTTATTCCCCTGTTTTAGCAACAAATAACTGCACAGCTAGTCAATAAAAGTTCCAGAACACAGACTGAAGAACAGTCCAACTAGAAGTTAAATAAATTAATTCTGCTAGAAAATAGAGGTCTTTACCAATAAGCATGTGGATGGTGAAAATGTTTACCCTTCCAAACCAAGCTTGTCATCTAAGATCTGAAAAAAAATCCCCAAATTAATTACAAACTGAGCTACATAATCCTAGTCTTCTCAGTCTAGAATCAAGATAAAAAATGAACATATTTGTTGGTACAGGGGAGAGTGAGGAAGTTCTTTTATTTTGTATTTGTTGATATTCCATCTAAACTCTTTGCTATGGGTAACACATTGCCTTGTGGCTGGACTTTTTCTATTCCACCCCATTCTATTATTTTTCTATACTTTTCCTGTATCTTTTCTCACCCTGTTTCCAAAATAGAAAATTTCTCAGTTATTCAAATTACTAGGGATGCAACTCTCTATTTCATAAATCATGTACTTCTGTTTTTATCACAAAACCAGCTAAGGGACTCAGAAAAACATAATTGGAAGCAAATTAACTCCTGTAGCCAAGTTTCTATAGGACTACAAATTGAAGGGCAGACATATCAAAATATTTGAGGGCAAGTCTGCCATCCAGAGGGACCTAACTAGGCCAAAGGAAGGAGCCACAAGGATTTCAAGTGGATTATGAGCCAGCAGTGTACCCTGGCACTAAGGAAGGTCAAGAGCAACCCAGGCTGCAGTAATAGGAACATAGGCAGAAGATCAAAGCAAATTCCATAGCATTTATTAATCCACATTTAGATTCCTGCATCCAGTTTTTTGGGGGGCCTAACAGAGAAAATACACTTACAAACATGGGTGAGTTTGGTGGAAAGATACCATGCTGGTCAGAGACTGGAGAATCTGCCCTTTGAGGAGAAGCTGCTGAAGCTGGGCTTGTTCACCCTGGAGAAAAGACAACAGCAGGATCTAACAGCAGCCCTACAGCTAGGGAGAATGTTATTAAAAAGACCTCATCAAGACAGAGAGAGGGTCTCTACATTAGTGCATGGTGAGAAAATGGGAAATAACAGTCATACACTTAAACACCTGGACCTGAACCTGGGAATAAGGAGAAACTTTCTCTATGAGAACAGTCAGGCACTCTAAGAGGCATCCAGAAGATAAATGCAATCTTTATCTTTGAAAGTTTTTGAGACCTAGACAGATCAAACCCTAAGCAGCCTAATTCTGACCTCACAGATAACTGTATTTTGGGAATCCTGAGACCCTGTCCAACTTGAATTTTCCCACGAACCTATGTTATTTCCCTAGAACGGGGAATTTGCCCTGGAATGCATTTGCCTAGTTATTGTTTGCATCATCTCAGTGAGATGAATTGCAATACCATTGCAGAATAAAATGTAGCCATTCATCATATTGCTGAGGTTGTATGAGAGACTGTTCTTCATTCTGATTGGTGGAATAAAATTAGGGGTTAATTTAACACCACAAAACCTGGATGAAATTCTACCACATGGAAATGCAATTCCAAATTCCCCATTGGCTTCAATGGAATATTATTTTATTTTTCACATCTAAATTATTATAATTTAGGTAGAGTACAACTGAGAAACCTAAATATGAGAACTATTCTAACCTGTATTTCCCCACAGTTTATGTATGCATGATGTTCATTGCAAATGACTTTATAAAACATCAAGAACATTTTATTCTAGATGGAAAAATTTTAGAAAAGCAATTATTTAAATAATGGGGGGTTTTGCTGTGCAAATAGGTTACTTCCTTCATTCCTGTATTTCTGTAAAATTACGTAACTGTTCTCCATTCTATATTAGTAAAAATACTACAATAAATACACACCAAATATTTTCTACTTTATGTCTCGTTCTTGAAACCAAGTGATTTGAGAAAACTTGTGTAAGATTTTAGATACTATTTGTAAATACTCAAATCTTCCAAGATATATTTTAGTACTTTTATGACTTTGAAGCTCATGCAGTTATTTTAGGATATAAAACATTTTGCATGTTGGTCATGACAAAGCTATTCATGCCAGAGTTAATGCTTATTTTCAACTTCTAAATATAGTTTATAACACAATCACAACAAACAGATGACAACAGCCACAGAACAAATAGCAAGCATAATTTACTTTCTTCTCAAAGCTTTATTGTGATTACTCAATCACTGCAAAAAATATATGATGTCTCTCTTTACAATTATATCATTATGCATATGAGAAAATTCCCATATTAAAATAATTCTTAATAGTTTTATTACTCAGTCCAATTATAACAGACTTAGCATGAAATAAAATATTTTTTGACAAAATGTTTATTTTCAGAAATTTTCTCTGAGAGCATGGATTGGCTGAATTGTCATCAGTAGTTCCAGGTTTCTATTCATACATTCAAGCTATGACCTGTCTTTAAAAGAGATAGGGCGATTTAAATTGCAGTGGTGTTTTTGACCAGTACTGAATATCTAATAGAGTACTTAAAAGCCTATGCTATGAATAAATGCTGATATTATTATTTTTCTCTTGTTTCTGCCATGTATTGATTGAGAATAATGATAACAAACATTAACAAAAATAATTTAAATGTTATTAAAATAATAAAAAGACAAGTAAACCCCAGGTCACCAGTACCTGGACAGCTGAAACCAACTAAGATTAAAAGGTGTTAGACAACCAAGATCATTATCAACACTGCTGTTTAAAGATAAGAGTATGGTGCCAATAGGACAAGAATTTCAGATAACTCTAGACTTCAAGAAAGATTCTTCCTCAAAGATAAAAGGACATATTTTACAAAAATACATTAATATTTAAATACTTTTAACATAAAGATTAGTTCTGGTAAAACATGTAATTTCAAAGAATTTCAGACAATGTGCTGCTATACTGTTGAAGACAAAACCACTGAGATTTTCTCTGTTCTCTTCCATCCATTTCCAGTTCACCCAACAATCTCAATTACCATGTTTCCTTTTCTCATTCACTCATTCACAGGAAATCAAGTCCAAGCTGTCCAAATCATTTGGGTGTGGTAGAAGAGAGAGGCTGAGAGAGCTGGGATTGTCCAGCCTGGAGAAAATAAGGTTCTGGGAAGACATGACTGTGGCCTTTCAATAATTTAAGGTGACTTATAAGAAACATGAGCACACACTATATAGTAGGACCTGTAGTGATGGGGTAATGGTTTTAAATAAAATAGAGTAGGTTTAGACTAGATATAAGGGGGGATATATCAATAATGAGGGTGGTGAAACACTGGAATGGCTATATTTCTTCAACTTGTACACAAAATAACTTGAAAATTCTAAATAAAGTCAAAGTAAGATAATTTCCAGAATCTTTGTGAAATGTGGTTTTTTTTGGGAAAAAAAGAACCAAAGATCACCAAACAAAAAAATAACAGAAAATCTGTATTATCTTTCTGCTTCCCCTCCCTCTCCTTGCACATATTTACATTTTTATTTGCTGTCTGGTATTTTCATTGGGACCCAATGATCTGATTCCAGATATCAGTCAAAAAAGACATACAAAGGCTAATTCCCATTTTATGTCCATCAGTGCAGTGAGTGTTGTTATATTAAATGATGCATTTGCTACCTATGCAGCATCCCCATTTAGATAAATGTTGTGTTTGTCCCTAGATGTAACAGATCAAATTATTTTTGCTTTACATAATTTTGCAACATATACATAGTAAAAATATTTCTTCTTGCTAACAATTCTTCCAAACATTGATACCACAAATACTGTGCATTACAAATACACATCATCACAGTTCACTAAAATCACATCAAATATTCCTGTGAATTTACAGTGCAAAGATATCATGAAAGAAAAAAGATAAATACATGTCCCCACACCCCCACCCCCTTCCAGGAAACACAAAGGAGAAAAGTTGTTTGACTTTGGTAGTTCTCACCCTGAAAATCTGCAGGGTATGCTTCAACACTTTATTTTTTATGAATCTTTTGCCCAGCACTCTACCAGGTAATTATGACTCCAGAGAATTCATGTTATTTTAGTACTCAGTTCTTAAGAAAGTATTCAAGGATCTATGGATCTTTAAACAGCAGTAGAGTGCAGAAAAGATACCTGACTTAGAAAGAAGTAGAGCACAAACTCAACCAAATGCTTTTGAACTCTTGGAAAGGCCTTCAAATGTTAAATCTGAGAATAGGAAAAAAACAAACACTCCAACCCCCTATTCTTTAATAGCACAAAAGTTTTAGACCATCACTATTAACGAATACACATATTTATATTATGTGAAGAATGAATTGTAGAAAACATGCACACATTTTCTGCATTTTAAAAACTTCTGTACTCTATACCAATCCATAAGCCTTAAATTGATAATAATGAATGTGTGAAAAAAACAAAACAAAACATATACCAAGGTACAATTTCCCTTACATTAAGGAGTGATTCACTTTAGCAATCTAACATCCAGTTTAGCCACATCTGTGAATGAGTGCCTTTGACCAACCTGTGGGTGTCATTCGTGAAAGAAAGGAGTGAAGAGAGAATGTGCTCTCAAAGAGCCATCTCAGCTTCCTGAGATGTGTATCTTAGTATATGATGAATGATGCAGAAATTGTAACTTTTATCCTGATGGAAAGCATATATATATATATGTGCATACACACATACATAGGGTTCAGTCTTCCATTTCTAATAGTAGTAAAGCTGCCATTTCATAGCTGGAGACTCACAGCATATGCAGTAATCATATTCTTTCCCTTCTCTGTGGTATGAATGGTTGTTAGCTGTAAAAAAAATATTTTCATATTGACTATGAGACCAATGATCTGATTGGACTTCTTGGCCAGACTTTATTATCTTCAGTATCCAATACAGATTTATAAACATTTCAATACAACAGCTCCTAGGTCTCTTTCCCTATTTATCAGCTACCATGGTGTGGTTTTACTAGTGAATATGCACTGAATTACCTATACAAGATGTACATACTCTGATCTCTGGCACCACAGACACACAAGGCCTCTGACCTGTGGTCTGTTACCTGGCACTGACTCTCAGACACCAATACATTCATACGCTACACAAAAGAGATCCCTTGATTCAGACAAACAGTTAAAAATGGAGTACAGATTGTGATGAAAGATGCAGGAATATCCAGACAAGCATTCTGATCAGCAATATTGAGATGCAGTCCAGTCCAGTCCCTTTTATCTCCTTATCCATGTGTTTTACCACTTGTATTTCTCCCCAAATCATTTTGATCCCACCTTTTCCCCATCTTTGGTTTATCTTCTAAACCTCCCACAATAAGTTTTATAAAATCTCAGGACAGCCTTCCCTTGCATCTCAAAAAATACCCCACACTGAAAGGAGATGGACCACCCTTATTTTGAAAAGAGACCCTGAGAGCTTCTCCCTTCGATTCACCCTGTGGGTCTCACTTCCAGCCCATAGGGATCTTGGCTCCAATGTGCTGACACAACAATTGAACTGATTAGGTTTTTCGGTTTCTTTGCATATTTGTAAGGTTTGGGTTTTTTAGGGTATTTTTTGATGTTGTTTATGAGTACAAGTCTTTAATCACATGTAATCAAGTACATGTGTCTTCTAGTGATTTTTTCTATTGCATTACTAAATATTTTTCCAGTGTGTCATATCACATACAACTTTTTAACTGGTGCTCTAGGTTAAAAATTGTCTGAAATAATTATATGCTATATCTATAGAAGATAATATCCTTTAAAATCATCCCTATGGACCACATAGCATCTGCAGCAAACCTTAGCTATTAACTAAGAAGGCTGTTGATTTCAAGATGATTCCAATGACAGCTGTATTTTAAAAGGCATTTATATCAGTTGTCCTTTCATAAATGCAAGACTTAAAAACTCAATTTTTGCAAATATGTCTTCCTCCTCTTTCTTCCTAGTCATCTTCAAAGAAAGAAATAACAACTCTAGCAATGCAGAAACAGAAAAATATTGACAACACACAGAAGTAGAAAAGGTCACTGTGCTGAATACAATATTAACTAAATTTAATAGAAACTGGCAAGCCAATTTTAAACCAGTAAGGAGCAAACTGGTACCTTTCATATTGATGATTCCTTTTTCTATTCCATATTGAGTCATATTTATTTGAAAACTCCCTGTTCATTTGAACACTTTAGTTAGTTTTTTTAATTCCTGCCTGATCCTTCTTCCTGGAGTTAACATGAAGCTATGGTCTTCAGCGTGTGTGGCTCGCTCTCACGAACCCCAGGGAATGTGATTTTTGTTGCTTCTTGTATAAGAAACAAGGCTTTACAGTGACTTAACAGTATCCTGCAGAAAGACTGGAGCACCATTCCCATGGAATATTCCAAAACAGATAGTAAGAAGCTTTAGTATAACCCTTTTTTACATGGTACTAATGATATTCTTCTACAACACCATTTGAGCATTGAATATTCTTTGTTCTGTACTTGTGGTGTATTCTCTTTTCCCGTACAACAGTTTTGAATGAAACACCAGTTACAATGTAAGGATCCTAAACAATATAAGAATTCTTAAGCTTAGAAGAAGGAAAGGATTGATTTAAAAAATTTAAAAGATTGGTTTAAAAAGACCCCTTTTTTATTTTATTTTTTTTTAAATGTTTGGGGTAGGAAAATAAAGGGCAAAAATAAAAATTCAAACCCAAAGACTTAAAAAACATTTCATCTTGATCTAAAGCATTAACGAGGGACTTTTCTGTGAGGTGATTCTGCTGCTTCAGCACAGCAATAAAGTCTTTAATTGGCAAAAGGAAAGTCTATCAACATAGTGCTACTTAAAAAAGCTAGCCTTGGGAATGAACATAGCTCTACATAACAGGTTTTCTTCTGATTAAAAAATTGCAATTATTATGGTTATTTGTTTTTTTTCAGAAGATGACATTTCACACAGAATTTGAACTTTATTACAAAATAATGTGCAAAGAGCAAAATGGTGAAATTATTTGATAGGTTAAGAAAAATACATGTATGTATCCCTCAAAATATTTTCCTTCCTAATCTACTGCATTTATTAGTTATAATACAAGTCAAATTACTATTTTTAGAAAGGTGTTTTCTTGTTTTCTAGCTTACGAGTTGCAAATTTTGTACTGCCTTTTATCATCTTCACTAACTTTTTGCTGCAACTATATATTTTAAAATACTATGCATTTTTTCCATCAGCAGACCTACCAAAAATGTTGTGTCAGAGAACTGTAAAAATTTACCTATAACCCTGCCTTTTGGAAACAGGCAGTAAAGGGTCAAATCACAGTTGTTGAGAAGGAAACAGCTTAAAAGGAACACTGAGACACAATTTTCCTACAGCAACATGTACTTCAGAATCCCTTTCGTAGAAAACTGCACGGAACAGAATTTATTTTCCTTTCTCATTGATCAGAATGCCACATGCAGCATTTCAAATGCAGTGGACCTCAATGGTTCAGGAAACTTGAAGCTGGTATTAAGTGGTTGAATTCAGTTCAAGACTAGGTCCCTTCACTATTGACCTCAGTCATTGGACTATTCAAAACTGAAGCATTTCAGCTGTCCAGTGGGAACATTTGTGAGTGCTTTTCCATCCTGAAGGAACAAAATGTAAAATCTAATTGACTACAAACGCAAGTTCCAAAATAATTCAGCAAAAAGTTTTTGAACATAATTACTATTCAAAGGTGGTTTTGTTTTCATTTCCATGTGGTTTTGTTCTGTTCCTTGTAGAAGACATAAAAAATTACAGATTTTTTAGGTTGGTCTGCTATTTCTGTAAAAAAAACAACTGTAGCAAAGCACTAGTATGTTTCAAAATATGAAACACAAAATAAAATGGAGCATTAGCAGACATTACAATCTATAAAAAAAAAAAAGCTTATATTAATTTATACTTTGAAATCTATTTGCTTAGCAAGACTAGCTGCCAGGAACTATTATTTTATGTTTTGAATGATTGAAGTGTTTAATGATAAGGTGACACAGTTTTGTCAATACAGCTGTTCCTTTTTCTTTCATTTGCATAACTATTAGGATTGTAAGGAAAAAAAAACAAAAAAAAAAACAAAACTAGCATAGAAACAACTAATTTTTTATAATAGAATGTTGTTTTTAAGGATAAATAATTTCAGTTGACCAGTTTCACATAATGCTTTCTTATAAAAAGTAAGATATACAGTGAAGACAGATGTGCTATGATGGGAAAAGCAAAACAAAACCACCCCAAAAGAAGAACAGAAAAGTGAAGGAAAAATATTTGAGCTTTACTTGGAGATGTAAATTGTCACACTGGGACCTGAAATTGCAGATCATATTCTACTAATCTTGAGCACTGTGTTTATCATATCCATATACTACACTAAAAGGATAATTAACATTATTCAGTGTATTAATAGTCTACAAAAATATAGAACAGCATGACTACTGAAAGTGCTTAATGAATACTGATCACTTTGATGTAGCTTTTACATATCTCAGTACAGGTGACTTGGAAGGACCTGCTTATCAGAAGAAATGAGGACACTTTTTTGATGTTTAACTCATTAGCAAAAATGAGGCATTTGGCAATATTGATGATTATGAGTACTTCAGAAGATACAGTATCAGTTAATTTGGGAGAACAGAAATAGATTTTAATTTTTTTTTTAATATCCTAAATGTAATACAGACATAGCAACATTGCTCCAATCCATAAGTCTTTAAAGGATTTTTATGTAGCTTATTTTTAATTTTTCCTTGTGTGTTCTTTGTCCTAAATTAGAGGCCTTTTTTTCTGCTTATTTTTAAGCTGTTTTGCCAACAGTTTGTCTTCTAGTTTTTCTCTTTTATTAAAACAATATATATTCTACACTTAAATTTTTGTCTTTTTTTCTCTTTGTTTTTTTTTTGTTTGTTTCTTTTCTTTGTTTTTTTTGTTGCTGTTTTGGGTTTTTGGGTTTTTTTTTGGTTTTTTTTGTTTTTTTTTTTAGGGTAAGGAGACTGCACAAATATAAATAATCATAGGTTTTCCAGTACCTGTAAGGAAGCTCTTTCAGATTATTTTAATCACTACTCATCTGATTCCTGAATAATAGCTGTCTTCTCTCAAAACTTTCTCCAGATTGTCAGATTTATTGACTGCATGACTGTATCTGAGACCCCTTCAAAACAGAAAAAAATATTTCTAACTTTCAGAACTTTTCACTGCTTTCTTATATATAAACTGTAGGTTCTTACCTGGGAAAAAGAAAGAATCTGAAAATAACTAAGCTGTTAATGAAGTTCATGAAAGCTTATTGTTTTCAAAGAGATGTATCAGAGTAATTTAAAATGGATTTTAAAACACTATAGGTTTAAGGTACTAATTTCAGGGATAATGTGGACCCCATATTTCAGTATATACTTCAATATATATATAATTGGTTATAATTCTGAAACAATAAAAAATAAAACCTACTCAAAATGAAAACTATCTACCTAGGGACGTGAACTCAATGAACCAACCTATTTTTAAGCAGCTATAAACATCACACACTTTCTCCATACAAAAATGAGGGAGAGGAGAAACTGAAAAACCAGTTTTAATCCCAGAATCACAAAAAGGTTTAGGTTGGACTGGAGACATTGGGGATCATTTAGTTCTGACCTCCCTGTCAGGGGAAGAGATGCCACCTGCTAGAGCAGATTGATCAAGGTCATACAGAATCCGGCCTTGAACAATTCTAGAGTTGGGGCATCCACAATGTCTCTGGGAAAACTTTCCTGTTGTCTACCACACTCACAGTAAAGAATTTATTGCTAAAATCTAGTCTATGCTATTTTTCCTGTCCTAAGTGACCACCATAAGAGATGGAGCTCAAGTCATGGACTAAATGGACTCAATTTTTATGGACATTCATTCCATGGGGACAGACCACAGACAAAGAGAATGATATTACATCAAAGACAGGGAAGATGGTAGTGGTTCATGTATTAGACAGTGCAGGACTTGAAAATTATACAAATGATATGGACTAAAAGGTGTGGACTTTACTAGATCAAAGTAGGATTATATTTATTTTTAGCAGTCTATATAGCTCTGTGTTTTGTATTTGTTAGTAAAAACGTTGACAATAAATGTTTTTTACTTTTCCCCCTGTGCCTGCCCCCTCTCATCCAATAATTAGGCTGAGAGTGAACAACAAAGTAGCCAGGAGGATGGCCAGGAGGACAGGCAATTCTCCTCAAGTGACCATTTAATACCATATCTTGCGCTCAGAAAAAGCTTGAGTAAGTGTGGAGACTCAGGGTCAGCTCTTAGGTGTATGGAAAGCCTGAATTTCCAGGATGTGGCTCACATGTGTCTACTGGTGTAAGTGAAGAATAAATTCCTTCTTCACTTTGCTTGCACCTGTAGTTTTTATTTCACCTTTTAAACTGGTTTGGTTTTTGGTTTTGTTTTTTTTTTGGTCAATCCATGAACTTTCTTTTCTTTTTTCCTAATTTCTCTTCAACTCACAGGAGAGAGCAGTGGGCAAGCCATTTTGTAGCTGTTCAGTTGCTGGGTCAGAACAATCTACCACAGCACCTTAGTAATAAAAGTAGCAATTTTTTAAAATATAAGAATATGGGATTTTGTGTAGTTACATTTTCTGGTATAGAGAGACCTGAGAAATTAGGAGTTTTGCATTTATTCATGCAAAGTCCATTTAAATGTTGCTGAACATTAGTCTTTGCAAGCACCTAATGAACATAGTTAATGCCTCTGGGCACTTATACAGCACTGATGATGCTAAATCAATCAAATAGAACTCTTGTCTACAACCCCTGATACAGTTCTAGGACAAGGCAGGATAGGAAGTTACTTCAGGCAATTTTTTAATGAGTCAGATTTTGTAATTGTCTTCTGTTTTCAAGAAAACTGGATGCTTTTTATATTATTTTTCTTTAAGGTTGATTAGGTTTTCTATTAGAAAATAACATTTAGAGGCACTTTTTTTTTCAGGTTTCTAATAATAGACTGGATAAGACAGGACTGTACTATCCTAGTGAAGCATTTTTTCTTGTAAAAAATCTACTCTGGCAGTCCTGAAAAACTGTGTGACCCATGTAAAAGAAAGGAGACCTTATCTTCCTGTCTTCAGATTTTAATTTTTTTTATTTTTTTTTTGTTTGTTTTGTGTATTAATCTAGTTAAGAAATGTGTCATTTGGCTACCAGTAATATTACATGATCTGGTCATGTTTTGGTCTTGTACTAAACTGAATGAGACACACTTATCAGAAACTAGTTTTCTTATAATGTTTTGAAACTCATACATCCTTTTCATCTGACTGCAGCTGGTTTAGGGGCAGGCACTGAAACCCTTGTTTATATAGTAGAAGCAGGTAAGGCAAAACTTCAAACACAAAAAAACGAGAAACAAAAGTTTAACTAAATACACCAACATTTGAACAACTATCAGATATGGTGTTTAGTAGTGTTTGCATGTTTTGCAAAGGAACTGCAAATATAATGAATTTTAAAATACTGAAATTATAGCTCAGCATACAATGATTTTAGATTTTGGGCTTTTTTTATGTGAACATTTATATCTAACAAACTAACGTTAATCTGTTTTATTTTTTTCTCTGAAATCAGTGAGAGCAAATTGTAAAGAACTAGAAATACAAATTGAAAATGCAGCTAAAATTTACAAGAAAAAGTATTCAGGCATTCTTTTTAAAATACAGTGCTCATGGGCATAGAGGAAGCGCATTTGCCTTATAGGAGGCACATTTGTTCCTCTTACTAGCTCAAATAAATGAGAAAATATTATCAAAGCTCAGACATATAAAATTTTAAGAATCACCTATAATAAAGTTAACTAATTTGATAAATTTTACACGAAGTCTCTGTACTTTAATATAAATTTGTATGAAAATAGGAATTCAAACACTATTTCACAAAGTTACTTCTTTAAATTATTATTTCCTCTAATTATAAATTATAATTATAAATATTATATTATTTCCTCTAATTATAAAATTCCTTTAGAAAACCTATTGAAATTATGTAAAATTTCTATTGGTCACACATTGCAGGAATGTTCCTTTATGCTCAGGCATTAGTGATCATTTTCCAGAGCACTGGAATGCTTTTAGGCTTGGTCTGTTCAAGATGAAGTCATCCACAAAACATCTAATATATGCTAGTTAAAAGATCAAGAAATGAAAGGAATTGTTTATAAAGACACAGAACACAAATTGTCTTCATGAGGCATGTTCACATGAAAAAAACAGAATGAAAAATAAATATTTCATGTCCCTCCCAAGAAGACAATATTTGAGCCTCTGCTTGAAGAGGAATTTCAAGACACTTGAGAGTGTCCAGTGGAGGACTGCCATGATGGTCCCAGGGACCTTGATTTATTCATTCCAATGCAAAGGGTTAGAGTTCAAGAGCTGCTCTGAAGTAGTAACCACAGTGTGTGTGGGAGAAACATTTGTCAGGACCAAAACCAGAACAAGCAAACAAGAAAAGGAGGAAAAATGTCAGTCACATCTGAATGGTCAGGTGCTTTCAGGCCATCACTTAGAGCTAGAGACTGAGCCTGCTGGCCTTGATCAATGAGAAGGAGATGAGGTTAAGGAGTACACTCTTTACAGCTATGTAAGATCTCATGTTGACAACAATTCTGTTAGAGGCTGGATGTTGGATCAAACAACTTCCAGAGATTTCCAAACAATACTGCTGCAATTCTGTGGAAGAAATCAAAACTTAAACAAACAAAAAGGCAAGGAATGGACAACTTAGCTGCAAATCAAAACAAAGGAGACTTCTCTCATTTTACTGACCTTACAGTGCAGGATGTCAGAGTTACCCTAGGCTTGCCTTGGTTTCAGCTGGTTTTATGTTATTTAGATTGGTGGCTGGTGGCCAAGTGATCAGTGAGGCCTCACCTGCTTCAGCTGAAGCTCTAAAAATGCCATAGTAAAGATTTTGCTAACATTTGCTAGTCTACCTGAGAGATGATGAGAAGTAAGCAGATTAATAAGAAAACATGTGAAAAACTGTCAGGTGGGACCCAGGACTAAGGATGAAGAAACCTGCTCTGCAAATGCCATCATCCTTCTCCAATGCCAAGTGAGGGATAACTCGCTATAACTGGAAGTAAATGCCGTAAGGGCTGGCTGCTCTGCGTGGGAAGCTGGGGAGTCACACAAGAACAGTACAGAGAGCTGTCCTTTCTTGTGGTGGGTTGACCCTGGATGGACATCAGGGTCCCACCAAAGCTGCTCTATCACTGCCCTCTTCAGCTGGGCAGGGGAAGAAGATATGACAAAAGGGTCATTGGTAGAGATCTCTGAGCAGGGAGAGATCATGCACCAATTACTGTCACAGGCAAAATACACTCAGGTTGGGGAAATTAATTTCTTACAATCAAATCAGAGTAGGGTAATGAGAAATAAAAAAATCTTAAAATATGTTTTCTCCCATCTACCTCCTTTTCTCCCCAGCTCAGCTTCCTTCCTGATTTTTCTGCTTCTACTCCCCAAGTGGTTCAGAGGGTCAGGGACTGGTGGTTGTGGTCAGTCCATCACACTCTGTCTCTACTGCTGCTCCCTCCTCACATTCTTCCCCTGCTCCAGGCTGGGTTTCCTCTCACAGGAGGCAGTCCTCCATGAATTTCTCCAACGTGAGTGAGTCCCTCCCACAGAAGATAGTTCTTTACAAACTGCTGTAGCACGGCTTCCCTGCAAGGTCCCATGTCCTGCCAGCAAATCTGCTCCTCTCTCTGTGGGCCCAGAGGTCCTGCCAGGATGCTGCTCCACTGTGGGCTTCCCACAAGGTGACTGTCTCCTTTGGGTTTCCCCAGTCTCCAGCATGGGGTCCTTCACAGTGTGCAGAGGGATGTCTGCTCATTGTGGTCCTCCATGGGCTGCAAGGGCACAGCTGCCTCATCGTGGTCTTCTCCCTGGGCAGCAGGGGAATCTTGGCTCCAGTGCCTGGAAGGCTTCCTCCCCCTTCTTCTCCACTGACTTGGGTGTCTGCAGAATTGCTCCTCTCACATATTCTAGCTCTGCTCTCTGGCTGATGTTGGGCAGCTCTTTTTCCCTTTGAAACTTATCCCAGAGGTACTACTGTCATTGCTGATGGGCTCAGCCTTGGCCAGCATCAGGTTCATCTTAGAGCTGTCTGGAATTGGCTTTGACAGACATGGGAGAAGCTTCTGGCTGCTTCTCACAGAAGACACCCCTGTAGCCTGCCTTGCTACCAAAACCTGTCCATACGGCACAGTATGAAAAAAGACAGTACTCTAAACATAGAAAGACAAAATCATAACAACTTATCCATGTACCAGAATTCTGGAAACTGTCTCTATCATATTTGTTTCCTTGGTTTTATGGATATTAGGGATTCACAGAACTACAGTGTGGAACTTATGCACTAATGGTGAGTTAACATCACTGCCTTAAAAAGAGTGAGCTGATAAAATATATCTGGATCCTATAAAGTCTGTAGTACAGATCTGCAACTGCGTCAAAATTCAGGCTTCCCTTTGCAGATAATTGTATTAAGTTGGTCCTATGTTTCTGAGTAATGCCAAGAGAATCTGAAATAAAATAAATTCTGAAATGGTGGTAACTTAACATTTTATTTGATCTTGCAAAATTACAATTTTTAGTGATAGCTTTCTTATGAAAAGGAGGAAAAAATGCAAATAGAGCAGATCAAACTACATCATGACAGAGTTCTGCAGTTTCTTTTTTTTCTCCACAGTATCTTAATCTTTAGCATTATCATTAGCTACAAGTAATATTTTCTTTATTATTAATTTGAAGAATTTATGTTCCATTTGTGTACTTAGAAGAAATCCTAGGACCATTTAAGAATATATGAAGTTATTACTTACAATGTGGAAAAGCAGCAATTCATGAGCCTGAGAGTTTCTTAACCTTTTTTTGCAAATATGAAGCTACAATAAAATCTAAAATAGGATCTTCCCTGAGTCCATAGGACTAAGGAGTATCCTCACTGCAAATGAGATTCAGAATATCATGCTCCACTTATTGCTGCAGGAAATTTCTACTTTTAGAAATCCCAGACTTCGAGAGTAATTTTAGAGAAGTTTTTAAGAAAAAAAATATCTCTGACAAATGAACAAATATTTCCCTCTTTTTACACATGAAACTCTGAATCAACTCATTACTTTCTCTTTCCTACTTTTTTACTGCCATTTTCTCCCAACTCTTTTCTATTAAACAATAAATATTTTTAGCAGAATCAACTCTGCAAAGAGTGTAATCATTCTTGATAACAGCATCATTTACTGTGCCAGTACCTAATAAAAACAAGCAGGCATTGCAGTACTGCTATTCAAAACAATGTCTAAATTATCTAAATTATGATGTCTTATTTTTGAGGGATTTCAGCAAACTTTTAATGATTATTAAGCTAGTAGTATGTTGTGTAGCACTTTGAAATGTCATGTTAAACTTTTTTTAACTGATGAATGAACAAGAATGCTATAAAAATCTGAGGAGCTAGGTCTATTGCATAGTCCACAGCTATCAGATTTTCATTTGATATACATATATCATATTTCAATGCCACAACAGAACAAAATAAAGTTTGCTGCAGAATGGTAACTCTCATGATCAATTATAAGAACAGCAATTGATAACAAATTAGGAAGCTGATGACTGGGAATAGGAAAAATCTAGAAAATTCAGACTTTTACAAAATGTAAAGCTTTCCCTGAAACAGTGGGACTCTTTTACATAGTATTACATCCAAGAGATCCCTAGTGATATTTACTGACTGTCTGTGACTTTTAATATAATCTATGTACAATTCAATATAGCTCCTAATTCCATAAATACAACTGTTACGATTTTTCTCCATCTTCTTTTATGATACTCACGATCTCACTTTGTTACAATTGTCATTAAAAAAATTAAAAAAATAAAATATATATGTGTGAGGTGCCCTCTGGCCAGGAAGGCAAAGATTTAGTTTCAGATAAACATTGTTAGAGGGAGAGGTGTGGCTTTAAAGCCCGGGAAGTCTGAATTCCATTCCTCTGCCTGAGGGGACTGTCCCTGTGAGAGACACACAGCAAATATATGTAAATCTTATAGACATGTGTAGTAAAACATTTTAACAGAGTAAAAGAATGATATTTTAGTAAAAGCCTGTCTGCACAAGCCAGCCTTTGGTATAACTGATGATATTAAAGGTAGTGTCCTTGAAACTCTCCTGAAGCAGCGAGAATGAATGAAAAACAACAGCCCTGTGTATTGGGGAAAGAATGTAAACCATATGTATTAACCAATAGTAGCTTGCTAATCCCCTTATTAGGGTCCCTAATAAGACTCTATAAAAGTGTGCTGAAGATGGAAATAAATGATGTTTGCCATACTTCTGTGAAGACTCGGCTGAATAGTCTGAGCTGTTTCTCAATAGACATGCAGAAGCAGGCAATTTTTTACGTACATATGTTGAACTGTTTTACCAAAGAAGCAAATACTGCTGAGATGGCAGTTTTGGTTCTTTCCATTCTTAAGGAGGAAGACTTGTCTTAAAAGAAAACATACAAAAAATCAAATGAAGGTAGAGGGAGAATATTCCAGACATGTATTTTTGTGACATAGATCCTAAATATTGCAACGATTTGGGTGGGTCACACCTTACAGCTCACTTACCTGTGGAAACATAGAATGGTTTGGGTTGGATGGTACCTTAGATATCATCTAGTTCCAACTGTCTCACCATGGGCAAGGATAAAACCCATAAGACCAGATTCCTCAAAACCCCAATCTGGACTTGAACGCTTCTAGGGAGACGGCATCCACAACTTCTCTGGGCATCCTGTGCCAGTGCCTTACCTCCTCCAGAGCAAAGAATTTCTTCTTAAACTCCAATCTAAGTTTTTGGCTCCTACAGTTTAAAACCATACCCTCTTGCCTTATCACTATCTGCCCATGTAAAAAACACATCCTGTCTCTTTTTTATAAGCTCCCTTTAAGTACTAGAAGGCTATAGGGTATCCCCCCAGAGCCTTCTCTTCTCCAGGCTGAGCAACAACAACTACCTCAGCCTGTCTCCATGGGAGAGGTGGTCCAACCCTGTGATCATCTTTGTGGCCCTTCTCTAGACTTGTTCCAGAAGGTCCACGTCTTTCTTGTGCTGAAGGCTTAGACCTGGGTGCAATACTCCAGGTAGAATCTCACAAATAGAGAGGAGAATCATGTCTCTCAACCTGCTGGCCATTATTTCTTGGTGGATTCCAGGATGGAGTTGGCTTTCTGGGGTGTAAGTTGGCATGCTTTCTGGTATGCTGTTGGCTCATGTTCAGCATTTCATCCACAAAAAGGATGAAATCCTTGAATCCTTCTTCAAAGAACTTCTACTAATGAGTTCTTTCCCCAGCCTGGGATTGCCCTGAACCAGGTGCAGCACATTGCACTCAGACTTCTTGAATTTCATGAAGTTCCCCCAAGCCCACTTCTCAAGTTTGCCCAGGTCCCTCTGAATGGTATCCTTTCCTTCTACTGTGTCAAGTGCACCATTCATTGGGTCACCTATAAACCTGCTGAATGTGCTCTTGATCTCTCTGTCTGATATTAAAGAGCACAGCATGAAGACAGAACCCGGGGGGACACCACTTGTCACCAGCCTCTACCCAGATATAGAGCCACAACTCACTGGCTGTGTCCATCCAGTCAAGTTCTCATCCACCCAATAGTCCACCTTACCAGTGTTTGTGTCTCCAGCCTGGAGATAAGAATGTGAAGTGGGAACATGTTGAAGGCCTTACAGAATTTTAGATTGGTCTTCTCTTGTCAAACGTTGCAGTTGTTCCATCATGGAAACCACCAGACTGGTCATCACAATTTTCCTTTGATAAAGCCATGCTGCCTGTCTCAGATCACCTCCTTGTCCTGGATGTGCTTTAACATTGTTTCCATGAGGATCTACTTCATGATCTTAACACACACAGATGTGAGGGTCACTGATCTGTAGTTCCCTGGATCTTCCTTTCTCCCTTTTTTAAAAATAGGAGGTATGTTACCCTTTCTCCAGTCCTTGGGGACATTATCTTGCTGCCATGACTTTTTAAATATGATGTTTGGCAACAACATTAGCTAGCTCCATTAGAACCCTTGGATACATGCCTGCCATCAGGCTCCATAGACTTGTGACTATTCAGTTTCAGTAGTCAAACCTGTTCTTCACTTACTGTGGTGTATATACCACAAGCATGTCAGGCAAAAGTTAAACTAAACACCAACATTTGCACAGCTGTCAAATACGGTGTTGGCTAGTAGTGTTTTCATGTCTTGCACTAGAATCCTAAATCAGAAGAGAGTAGCTACAGGAAGTCAGAGGGAATTTCAATACCACGTATGCAAGCAGCATAATTGTTCTGGGCTATATCCAAAATTTCCTAGGAAAATAGTTTAGATGTTTTGGGGTAATGATGTTACAATAAAGATACGATGTTTTATCTATAAAAGAGATGCTGCCTAGTTATTTTTTATTGGATTGTAAAATATGATTGTATTTCCTATCATTGCCTGAAAATATTCCATAAATTTTAAACTATTTGATATAATGTCTTGATGATGATATCTTGCAGGGGAAAAAAGTAGATTTATTGTAAGCTTTATGAGCTCATACAGGCAGAGAATAACAATTATAAATAAGCTTTCTTGCTACAGCTGAAAAACATCTGCTAATTTCTTCAAGGATAAAAGAAACATTTGTGGTAAAGGTGTGATATATCTGCCTTAGTTAATGAGAAAATAAATGTTTACACATAATTTTTCTACTATGCTGATGTTATCTAATTCAAATATATTTGAGTATTAATAGAAACTAAAATTATTTTTTCTTGAACAAAGCCTTCAGTTACAGATGAAATATTCACTGTTTGTGTTGATTCCAATGAAACAGGACTTGATCTCACTACCCTCATAAGGCATGGGAAGAATCCCTACAAGGTCAAAAATATTTGCGGTGAGTCTTCTTTTACTGGAACAGAGGTCAGAGGTATTCCACTCAGATATGAATGTTTTTGACAACTCTGGTGCACACAAAATTTATCCTAATGAACTTTCTGAAAAGAAACTTTGGGAAAGTGGATTTTTTTCTGAGTAAGGAACAGAACAATGCAAAATAATAAACTAAAATGAAAATTATATATTTTAAAAAGTTTCTCACCCCCCCAATTTAGCTTGTAATATTTCATTTTACCTCAACCTATGGAAAGAACAAAAAAAATTATTTTGTTATATACTAATGACACCCACAGGCACTCCCCAAAGTTGGACATTCCCTGCAGATTTAGACAGCTGCATGTTTTTGTGGGAGTTCTCTCTGGGTTGCCATATTCCTTCTGATGACAGCTTTTCACCAGGTGAAAACAAAGCTAGGTCTCTTCTAGCTGGGTGGGTAATGACCTTTGTTGAGCTTGCCTCTGGGGCTGGGAGGATGCCTGTCCCCTCCTGTGACAACTGCCATACCCCACCTTGTTTGCCTGCCCTGTTCACAGTGTTCCCAGGAGCCACTTAAATCTCACTTGAACCTCCATCAGTTGCCCCTGACAATGTCCTCACCACATCAGCCTTGATTGCCAGGACAGCTGACCTTTGGTGGGTTCTCCACCCATGTTCCCCAAATCTCAGGAACCCTGTGACCAAGTCATTCTAGTGTTCAGTCCCCAGAATTTACTGTAGCTGCTGCTTCTGGTCTTGCTGCTCACCCCACTAACTTTTTATACAGTCAATTCATCACTTAGTGTGATAGTTTCAAAGGGTGCTTTATTACTGGTAATCTAGTGATCTTTTCCCATGTGTCTATTTTTACAATTGAGTTATCTTTAGGAATTTAATTCGAAAGTATTAATTACTTCAATTAATTAATTAATTTAATTGATTAAAATTTTGGTTGTTACTAAATCATTCAGTGATCTTCCTTTTCCATGAAACCTGAATTCTGTCTGCACAAAGCCATTACTGAACCTATTGAAAATGTATTTTACTTAACTTTAAATTTTGGAGTATGAGAGCAGGAGAGACAGAGTGATGTCTATTGCTGAATATAGAATCTGAAGCCTTGCCTCCAAGTAAAATGCTTTCATGAATAAAAAACATGAAGAAAACAAGTCTCCTTACTCCTTCTCCCAAGTACTTTGGCATGTTTTCAATAGATAATCAATGCATATGTCA
Organism: Parus major; assembly: GCF_001522545.3. Classification (NCBI taxonomy): domain Eukaryota; kingdom Metazoa; phylum Chordata; class Aves; order Passeriformes; family Paridae; genus Parus; species Parus major. Next base: position 48,379,621 of record NC_031771.1, read on the forward strand.
AAGGTAGATAAAAGTTCTTTAATTACTATGGTTTTTCTCCCTTAAATTGTCAATGATTTCACAATTACTTTGTTTTATTTACACTAACGGTAAACTTTATCTCTCCAAGCTCTATATGCTTAGAATGCTCTTTCGTGAAGCATGAAAACTCCAGACATCCATTCATTGTCTCATTTATTCTTCAAGTTCAAGATTATTAAATTCACCTTTTGCTCTCATAAAAAATGGACTCTTAAAGTAAGTTTAGAATAAAATTCAAATCATTAAATTACAATTATTTCTAGGTAGGACTGATTTTTTTTAAACCACTACTAAAATCATCCTGTACATCTTGTCCAAACCAGTAAAATTTCTATGTTTATCTCATTTAAAATAGATGAGGATTTGACTAGACAGGTTGCTTTTCTTACTGTATGTCTAGAATAGCTAATTATGTATTTTATAGTTTGTGTGGCATTTATTCTAATATATTCTTCATTTCTATTATTCCCTACAGGCACTGAAACAAAGGTATCTTCATCACTCTTATTTCTTTCTAACTTTATACAACATATTTTATTAATTTCTTTTTCAATTCTGCCACAGTTATATGATTAGCAACTTAATGAATATCAGTTTCTAAGGAAAAACAACACCTTATAAAGTCTTTCTATTACAGGCACACAATTCTAGGACTCTGTAAATAATTTGGGCTTTAGTTTGTTGGGTTTTTTTTACTACATCAAAATATGATGACAGATCAATAAGAAATCTGCACTTAAAGAAATTTGTGCAGACTCTAGGCTATTTTACTTTGAATGAAATTTGACTTCCAGAGAGCTTTCACTTCAATCTACAATTCAATCTAATTACAACCTCAAACAAAATGGATAAATCACGAGTCTGGAATCAGAGCACGTATAGCACCTATAATCCAGGCATTGAGAGGATGTGGAATCTCCATCTGTGGAGATGTTGAAAGCCCAGCTTGTTCCTCACCAGCTTGTGCTAGCTGACCATTCTTTGTCAGGTTGGGTGTCTGAACTATAAGATTTAGTTTTCTGTGTCAAAGAAAAATCTATCTCAAAAATTCTCTGATATCTTGATTCTATGATCCTATAACATGATCTAACATGAACATAATTAATTTTGATAGGGCAAAGTAATTTTCTATTAAATTTACCAACAATGATTTTAAAATCTAATTTTTCTCTTTAATATCTATGATACTCTTTGAAGTGTTAAAACATTGCATCAGTTTTCAAGGATTTAAGGACATTTGATTCATAAATTTAACAGAACTTTTGTTGAACATTCTTTCTGGGAAAAAAATACAAAAATATTTTTAATAATTCTTTATGGTTTTAAACAATAATATGTCCTGATACCATGCTTTTCAGTACTGATGTAAATTGAAATTCAGTAATTTGGATCAAGTCTAAATATAATTTCCTAAACAGACATGTCTATTTTTTCCCTCCCATTTTTTCTGTGATCCACTTTGAGCTTAAGGTAGGGCTCATATGTCTTCCTAGAATCCCACAGGATACCTGAATTTTTACAGTACTAGCAGACTCTCTTTATAGCTCTAAAATCTTTCTATTGTTATTGTCATACAAACTTTCCTCTGATACAATTTCATCCATCTAAGTGAATGCCAAAGAAAACTGTACTTAGTTTGGACCCACCTCCATACAGCATGTAAAATGAAAGTTTCTATACAATTTATACACATAGGACACTAACCTGAGTCTTATGCTACCACAGCAGCTGATGGATAGTTTCTATATCTATATAGTACAGAACACTCACTTTGTTGTCTGCTGTTTACTAATTGATGTACATCTGAAATTGTAGATGTGACCCAAGGGATGCATCCAAGGAAGCAAAGGATGCAAAACTCTAGTATTTTCTGCTGTTTTGAAAATCTGCAAACAAATGTCCTTAACTATCACCTCCAAATCATGAAAGGAAATTATTCTGCTAGGAAAATATTCTTTCATAAAAGCCACTTCTACAGTTTTGTAAAATAGCCTTAAAAAGCATACAAGGATGGGCTTTCAGGAACATATACACATAATTAATATATTCTAATTGTGGCCAAATTTCTGTTGAAAGTCCTTTAAATTTTGTTAAAATTGATTTGGTTTTGACTTTGGAGATGGACTGTTTTCAAAATTTTTACTTATATAATTTACTCACCAATCTTACATACTTATGCAAATAAATCTGCTTCTTTTTGCAGTATATTTATATATTAATTTCTCACTTAACTCAGGATTCCTCACAGTGTTAATAAATATTACTGTATTATTTCCATGTTCCCTAACACTGACAATTGAGCTGTTAAGGTGATTTGTGCTTATCATAGCAAAAAAAGAAAAAGAATCAGTGAGTGGCTTTGAATTTTTGAATCTTTTGGTAATGCTGCAGGAAGAATTCCAGCCCAGCATTTGCCCTCTTCCTCTTTCTCATCCACTGTTGTTTTGTGTCATAATGCATCATTACAGAGTGATGTTTGCTTCTGTACTAGTCAGCAAAAAAGAAATTGCATAGCCCACTCTGGCTTCTTTTCTTTGCATTAACTATGTCAGTTTTGATTTGTTATTTTTCAGAATGTTTCAAGCACTGCCAACTTGAAATATTTTGCCCTTATAGAAGAATTTTTTTTTTAATTTGGAAAGGCATATTGAAATTTTTCTTTTACTTCTGCACAAGTGGAAAAACAGATTAATATTGCAATAGTTATATTTCTTGACAATGTTTTACACAAGATAATGTGAAAAATCATGTCTTTTGTTTGGAGATTTTCATGAGCCTATATTTAGCTTTTCTTATTGTTAATAGATCAGTTAAGACCAGTTTGTTTACAAATAAATATTGGAATTTAGTGACATGTAATGTTAGCTTACAGAAATGCATACAGTAAAGAAGAACCCTTAAAATGCATTGTACACATATATGATATATTTTATTCCCACCATGTTAATAAAACTATCTGTGTGAAAATTCTTTGCGGTAGCTTGTGCAGGTTTTCTTTAATTATCTGTGCTTCAGATAGTGTTGGTAACGCAATGTTGTATAAAGTTTCTTGTCACTAAAGATGTACTACCTGAACATACCTTAATGCACTTTTTCAAGGTTTTCTCCTTTCTGCATTGAAAATCATCACTCAGAGAACCTCTTCTATGCATTTTGGGATTGCTAAATGATGAGAAAAATTTTGGTGAGAGAAGCAGCTTCCAACAGCAGATAGAAATGATTGAAACCCCTGATTATATCTGTAAGTTGATCCAGATGTCTACTTGTTTTTTGATTTGGGGCACCATAACAGTATTTGAGTAAGTTGTTCAATAAACTCGCTCAGTGAATTTTACTCAGTTTTTCTGACAATCCTGTCTTTTGATATAGATAGGAGTGGTACCTCTATAACTGTGTAAGGCTTTTCAGTCCTGCAATTTGGTGGCTTACATCAAAAGAAATTCAATCACTTTATTATTCATAGCAGAAGTTGAATGGAAAATTTTATTTCTTGATGTCAGTTCACTCATTTCATGCTTGATGTACTCTATACTTTTATCTTTGAAATGAAGGTGGCAGACTTGGAGGAAACAACATAAGCTGAGTGGTTTTAAACTCACTAGCTAAGACTTGTTTATGCATATACTTAAAATTGTAAGTTCTTACCTAATGCAGTACAAGAGAAGTCCATCTGGATGTAAATCAGATATAAATGCTGTTACAAGGTTTACTTTGTGTTTCCAGCCAGATGGACAGGCTTACAGTCACATTTCACCAACTGCTTCTGTTAAGCTCATTTTGAGACTGTCTGTTCATTCAAATGAACAATTTTGTAAGATAATAAGTTTGAACTGAGACTTTGTGTTTCCTATATAAAGCCATTGACCCATGGGTGAAAAGAGAACAAGTTCCTCTGTATGTTAGAAAGGGAGTAGCAAGTGTAATTGTAACAATGCTTTTCTTACCTTTGTAATGATTAACCTAGTAAGCAAGAATCGCTGCCAAAGGGATACAATGATTTGTGTCAAATTGCCAAGAAAAAGTGAAATTCATTAGAAATAAGAGAAAAATCGGTTGGTTCTTACAGAAGTTAATCATTTTAATGATAGTGATACTCCACTGTGCATTCTCTAACTGCCAGTAAAAAAGACAGGGACTGTCTGAAAATCAATGCCTAATGCCCAGCACAGGTACAGAATAGATACTGCTGTTACTTGCTTTAGTCCCTCACCTTTTTGGGATTTGAAAGAAATAGTCTAGGGACATTAGAGGATTATATATAAAATGCTGAAACTGCTGGCCTCACTGATCACTTAGCCACCAGCTAATAATCCAAATAACACAAAACCAGCTGAAACCAAGGCAAGCTCAGACCAACCCTGACAACCTGCAGTTGAGAATGAGAGAGGTCTCCTAGCTGTTTTCATTTACAGCTAAGTTGTCCATCTGTGGCTTTTTTTGCTTGTTTTTGTTTTGATTTCCTTCACAGAATTGCAGCAACATTGTTTGAAAGAAATCTCTGGAAGTTCTTTAAGCCAACATCCAACCTCGAAGAGAATTGTTGTGAACATGATATCACTGTGAGTTTGGCTAGCTGAGTCTTCAAAACCTCAAAGAATGCAGACTCTACACTTCCCTGTGTCATGTGCTGTACTACCACGCCAGTAAAAATTCATCTTTTCCTTTGAGGTAACCTGAGCTCCCAAACTGTAACCTGTAGCTATTTCCCCTGGTTTAAAGCCATGTTGTGCTTGTGAGTTCTCCTCACATTGCTCACAAGCAGTGTACCCCTTATCTCCTTCTGATTGATCAAGGCCCACAAGCTCAGCCTCTAGTTCTACATGATGCCCTGGAAGCCCTGACCATATATGACCAGATACGACCTTTATATTTTTTTTCTTCCTTTCTTTGGTTATTTTTGTGGCCCTGACAAATATTTCTCTCACTTATATTGTGGTCACTGTTTCAAGAAGCTCCAGAACTCTTAACACTTTGAATGAGATACGAGTGCTAGTGAGGAGTTCCCTCCCTCAGGGCTCTCTAACATATCTTGCTTAAAGTTATGACACCCAGAACTGTAGTCTTTATTTTTCTCCAGGATATCTGCCCAGTCTGCCATATTGCCTATAAGTGTAGAGATTTTAGGCAAAGTAACTAAACAAAATGCTATTTATTAAGTGCCTTAATAATTAAAAATACTCAAAATAGATCTCAGACTACAGGTATTCCTATTCCTGACTTTCCAAATGGAATTTAACTCTTAGGCTTTGAATGTTTGTACTTAATTCCCCATTTCACTGTGGTGAATGGAGTGTAACCTCACAATGGCTGTTCAGATCATTAAGAATCAAATTATACAAGCTGTAGGAGAGTGTACATTTTAAAAATAAAAGCCAGTTTGCTTCACTAACATCAATTTTCTGCCTTTCAGAAGCATTTTGAGTGTTTTTTTCCTTTGAATAGGCTACTTACCCTGCATACCATTTCTGACCAAAATGAAGAAATTTTGCAATTTGAAAAATATGTAATTAACTGTAACCCTCCTAATCTTTTCAGACTGAAAAAAATTAACCGGCTTTTTAAAAATAATGTATATTGAAAAATGATCCAGTAAAATTTAATTTTTTTTTAAAATATATGTCCAAGTGTTATAGTAGTTGTTTTGATATATGACAGACAAAATATTTTTCAGATATACTGTCTTTGTTATAATGCAAATGGAAAAATTTAATTTTGTGTAAGTCCTGTTAAAATAGCTTTTCTTACCTTGCTGCTATAGTTGTCAAAATACATTACGTATCTAAGCCCTTCACTTCTGAGCATAGCTTTTTTTTTTTTTTTGCTGTCTACACAAAAGCCAAAATGGAATAACATACTTTAATGAACTCTATCTTAAATGAATGCCCTAGGCAAAATGCAATTTAAGTGCAAGGAATAAAATGAAACTCTAATATGTGTCACTAATCAAAAATGTACAAATGAATCCTGATTTTTGACAAGACTTGGTACAAACAGCCTGTTGCCTCGGGAAGACAGCACTCTAACCTAAATTATTATAAGTAATTCTACTATCAGCAGCGTGTGCATTTTATTTCGTATGTGTTTTCATTCTGAACTCTAGAGGCTCAGTTCAATAGTTATGCTCTTGTATGCTCTATTTTTCCCACTAGATTATGGGGAAAAATAAAAGAAAAAAGAAAACTTATACTCAAGTAGACTTGCATGTGTTTATTACTTAAATTCAACTACCTATTTGAAGATCTTCTTGGAATTACTCCCCATATAAATACCATGACCTCCAAAACAAGTCATGGATACAGCTACATATTCATTCATCACCTTCATGTTAGAATAGAGGTATATTTTGAAGTGAGGTAATGGCTTTATCCTTTAATTCCCTTTTTTCTCAGTGAGTTCTCATAGAATCACAGAATGGTTGCAGTAGGAAGGGACCTCTGGAGAGGCCCAGTTGAGTTCAAATTTGAATCGTTGCCATTCAAAGGAAGATCAGATAAACCAGGCTGCTAAAGACCAAATTCAACTGGGTTTTGAAAATCAGCGCAGATGGAGACCTCATATCCTATCTGGGATACCAGCTCCAGTGTTTGACCATTGCTAGAGTGAAAAAAGTTCTCTATTTAAGCATGTTTCAATTTATGTCCACTGTCTCTTGACCTATTACTGAAACAGTCTGGCTCTATTTTTCTTACTCCCAGCCATCAGGGAGTTGATAGTCTGAAATACTCTCATGTTGCTTACCAGTGTAACACAAATGATATAAAATATGAGTAGCAAAACAGAGGCTTGAGAAAGCTATGTACTTATTTTATGGTTATATTAGTAATTGCTTCTGCAGATGTTTTATGCCTGCTTTTACAGAATATTATAACATATTTTATGTATTTTTCTTCTTCACTTCATTTTCTCTATGTGGAAGGGCTCTTGTAATTTCTTATTGTTGTAGTGGACTGCTGTACATTACTGGAGAGCATTAAAAATGTAAATAGCTAATGCACACTCAGTCATGAGCAGGCAATAGATTAATTACTATTTTGGATTATGTGGAGGTATGCTTGGATTTTGGTTACTAACTTTTACTTACTTTATATACATTCTAGACCTAAAAGATTTTTGAGGCCTTCTCTTACTCATAATTCTGTAACTTACTAATAATTCAGTGACAGTACTTACATAGCTCAGCTGCTGGTAAGACAAGAGATGCACTCCTCTGACCTAAATGAACAGGTCATAAATATCATAATTTCTTGCAAACTTGATACAAAATTTCTTAAATTAACTATAGCTTGTATTGGAAGAGGAACAAACTTTACCGTAGAGTTCAGATTGATATTTAATCCTAAAAAAGACTGCTATCTGCTTTCAGTCATGGATATAGCTCTGTTTGATGTCAATGAGAGTTCCACCACAGTCCAGAGTCAAGTAATACGTCAAAAATTTTTGAAATTATAACTGCAACATACGTTAAATAAGCTGTCATTTTTCTCAAACAGGCTAATAGACTTGAAACAAAAATATCTAAAAGCTGGTATCCCTGATATGTGGTTTACCTAAGATTTACTCAGATATATAAGCATAAGTTTCTGAATAGACTGGTTTAAAAACAGTTGGAGACTAAAGGGAGATACCACAGGGAAAGATCAAAAAGGGTAATAAGATCACTGGATTTAGAGAAGAGCGTTTATATTCCCTGAAAAAGAAATGGAAGTAAGAGTAAAGAGGCCTGAGAGGCCTGAAATGGATTCTTGTTCAAGAGCCCTGTCTCTGTAGAAAAATACTTTAAAGAACTGAAATCTCAGCTAACATCAAGATGCAAAGCCCGGCACTTAGTAATTTTGTTTCTGGATTTTGTCTAAGAGAAGCTATTTTAAGACACTGATGGCTGACATTTGAAAACAAATCAGGGCTTTGGTTTAGAGAGAATATTGTTAATTTCATAGAATCCACCTCTCTGCTAAGAAAATAAAAAGAAGGGAGGGAGGAAGGAAGAAAGGCTAGATATAATTATTTCCATAAGAGAACAGCAGAGAGGGAGATGCATTACTGTATCCAGCCATATTAATGGAAGAGATATTGCCACTACATTATATTAGCAAAAAACAGTATTGTTTTATTACGTTTATAATCTTCATGATCCTCTTTAAACATCTCCTTGACACTACAGATTAGTTCTTATCTTGAATAAATACCCAAAAGGTCACAAATAATACAAGCATCTTATGCTTAATTAAAATATTGAAAACCCAAGAAAATTGTGTTGACACAGACCAAATACATCACGTAACATTTCAACAAGGCCTACCAGTTAATTTTGTCTAAAAATATCTTTCTGCCAGTTCATCTAATGATAATTTCTCTCATGCTTGTTCATAGAAAGAAATCATCTGGAAGTGCGAATGAACATTTTTCCATTTCTACAAATAATATTTCTCAATCAGCATTTTTGGTTAAGAACATCATTATGGGCAAATTGTTGTCACATATTTGACTTTGGAACAGGAATATCTTTCAGGAATACCACAAAAAAATATTATTTGTAACATAGTCCCTTTAAAATACTTGCTTCCACACTTCAGTTTGATTGTTTTAAAGAAAAGATACAATACTACAAAAAGATACATCAAATGTAATTCAGAATCCCTTGTCCAGAGAGAATATATCATTCTGTGGAAGTAATATATGGGAGACATTGCCTATGTTCCAATAATGTATACTAGGATTCCACAAATGTACACACAAAATCTGGGATGGACTAAACCTTTGAAAGACTATAGGCAAGGAGATGAAGACCTAGAAAGCATTTGAAGAGAAACAGCTGGATATTGTTGTGAGCATACTGAATATAAGTCATCAGTATGCCCCTGCAGACAGAAAGGCCAGTAGCATAATGTTATATTTTACAAAGAGTATATTCACCTCCTCACTCATATGCAGCATGCTCTGCCCAATTTTGGCCTTCCCAGTATAAGAAAGCCACCAACATTCTTGGGCAACTTCATTGAAGGACCATCAAAGTCATCATGGAACAGGAGAAAAGCTGGGTTGATAAAAGGAAGGAAAGATGGTACCTTGATAATGGTCAGACATGGGGACTCCTGAAGCTGTTGTAAATCTCCAGCCTTGGAGATTTTCAGACCTCACAGACATTGCTGTGAGTGACCTGTTCTAACTGGGTCTGCCTTATGTCAAAGGTAACTGCTAGTAACGAACCATTAATTACTGCTAGGTAACTGATGATTTTCCTTTCTAAAGGACATGAAGTAGTGGTTCTATATGGTAGGAATTAAACCTGATAAGGTCATATTTATCTGTTGTTACTGCACTTACAAAATCATTGAAGTGAACCTGAGAAGTATTTCAGCACATTCCAGGCTTACACTAATTTTAAGTGCAAGCGAAATGCAACCTCCAAATATGGTCTTATCAGGGATGACTCCCCCATCCCACGGGGAATTTAATTTCTTCTGTTACTTACTTTATTGGTTCTCCTGCTTTCTTTAGAAGAGACAGAATGGAGGAAAAACATTTTGTAGGTATTGCATTTACTAATTTGGTATGTTTAAAGAAATCCTGAGGAAACAGAAAGACTTTAATAGTAAATTTACACAATCTGTGGTAGGTGAAATGGATGGGAAAATCTTTATGCTAAAATGAAACAGTTTTCAGTATGCTACAGGTAACTTCCCCCCTAAAAATATCTCCCAGCAGAATGATGTTTTCTTAGATCTAAAAAGAGTAACATTCAAAGATCTTACTGGCCTTAGGCACTGTAAAACGTAATCATCAATTAGACTTAAAATTCATTTTCCTTAATACTGCACACAATAATTATCCTTACTATTTTTCCCCATCTTTTCTCAAATATCAGTCTTGTTGGAGGTTAGATTTTTCAATGGCCCTATCAGAAGAGTGAAGAAATATACGAAGTTCAGTCAGTCAGGTCATACTGTGGACCAGTGCACAGGTACAGCCAAGTCTCATTAAATCACAGAATCACAAAATATGCTGAATTGAAGGGACCCACAAGTATCATTTGAGTCCAACTCCTGGCCAGGCACAGGACCATCCCCAAGAATTACACCATGTGACCTAGATTATTGCTAAAATATTTCACACAAGTCCTGAAAATTTTAAGTCCTACTCTCCAGCAGCCAAAATGCATCTCACAGGGCTTTAGCAGTTGCCATCAGCCAGTATTCTCAATATATAATGTTTATAATGTTCCAGAAAGAGTAGTTTACCTCGAAAAATAGTGTCTTTGTGGTATGTCTTGAATTACCTAAGAAAAACAAATAATTCATCTGAAATTTCAATTTGCCTCAGCTTACTGAATCTACTCAGAAGCAAGACAGTATGAGTGATATTGGCCAGAGACTCTTGAAGTTATTGTCTTAAACTTAAAAGGCTAATCACCCAAATGAATACACTCAATGCATCTGTTTTGGTGAAAACCAATTAAAAGTTTCTAATTAGAACCAGTTAGAGTATTAGCTCTTATTTTCCTTCAGTACCAGCATGAAGAAAAGGAAATGAGTCACTTTGTGGGGATATCCAGTATATTTTCACTCGTTTTTCTATCCTTTTGGAAGTTGGAAATGTCTTTATACTGGAATGCAAAATTACTGTGTTATATACTACAATGGCTGAAGATTCAAAAATAATTAAAATTCTTATATTTAAATACTCTTTTTAACCAATTGAATTTAAGGACAGTATGAGAAAGTACCATGACATTTTAATTCAGGAAGGTTGTAATTAATTGTTTATTAGAATAAAATGGATAAAAATTACAGTTCCAACAACATATATTGTAAAAACAGACTTTGCTGTAATGTACCTAGTATATCATCCTGAAAACAGGCTAAATAATGTCTCTCCCAGAAGAACAGCTGAAAGAACCGTAATAAACTTAAGATCCAGTTTTGACTCTGTGAGTAAAGGGAGAATAGAGCAGACACATGCTGCAGGAAATACACGAGAAAAAAAAAAGGGAATGTAGGACTTAGAAAAGGATAAAATGTCACTTGATAATTGTTCACTAATTTCAAGTAATAACATGTGTTTTAATTTTGAAAGTCTGAGATACTACTTGAAAGAAATATGTGCACATATTGTAATAGAATCCCAAAAGGGAAAAGACATGTGAGATAAAAACCAGTTTTCCTCTTGCAACCTATGTAGGTGATTTTTTCTAGGAAAGCAGTTTACTTCCCTTCATAATAATCATAGGCATAAAGAAATAGTTTTCATGTATTTTCATAATATTTAAGGATGTTTTTCTGGTTTAATTTTTATGTCATTCATGGTTTACAGTTCCTTGTATTTTCAGCTGTATGTATATATTTCAAACTAGCCTTTCTAAATTGAAAAGGGTATCTTAGATAGAGATTAATTTTGAGATTGTAACTGTGTGTGGCAGAAAACTACATTTCATACCACAAATGTCTGTTGATCTCTCAGTACTTTTATTATACATTTCTCTACATGATCAGAGAATGAATTTATAGACACATTCCTTTATCAGAATGCAAGCTGTTAAAGCTAGACAAAATATTTATGTAGAATTATGGTGCATTCTTTGCTGTTGTTAAAAGGTGTATTTAAACATCTTTTTAATAAAGCAGTGCATCTAAGCTTAGAGACTACATACATGGACTAGTCAATATATCAATATGAAAAAAGTGATGAACCTGTTTCAGCAAGCATCATTTCTAATTTGATAAGACATTACTTTTGGTTTACTACTTGATACATGGTATCTATGTCAATATGAAATCTTCCTTATCTGCAGGTTTGAGCAGATGATGCATGTGGTATATGGTGTGATAATCAGCATATAGCTTTCAATAGGAAATATAACTGATTCAAGCACAACATATCTGATTCAAGAGGAAGACCATCTCATGGGATGAATAATTTATAAATGTCTTTCCAAGGATCTATCTACAACTTGTATCAAATTTACTGAGCATTGCTTTTTTTCAGTGTGGTTTCTAAGATTTCTTGATGTCAGTAATTCATGATTTATATTCCTGCTGATATTCTAACATATCCATTGCACTTGTACTTTTGTAAGCAAACAAAAAATAAATGCCAAAAAAAAGCAAAACCACACATTACATCTGCAATAAATTCAGTCTTAACTACATTTCCAAATAAATGTGATACTCCAATTTGTCAATTAATACCACAGCATTGAATTACCTGAGTAAAAGGCTTAATCACATCTTGTCATGCTAAACATATTTCAAAATTTTGAAAATATATTTAAGGTAATGTTTACATTAAATACTTCAGAAAAACAAGAGAAATACTGCTGCTAAAAATATACACACATTAAATCTACCCAATTCAACATGCTTTTGTTCATGTTTTTAAAAAAAGCTTTAGACAGACTTAGTATTTCTTCTACATTAAACTTGAACTCTCACAAGGTTATCATCTATTTGATCTCTTTTACTGAGATTGCAAAATTGAAATTAATTATTCTCTCTCTTCTACATATTTACATATCTACATATCTACATATACATTATTACTTCTTTCTTTTCTATCATTTTCTGTATGTGTCTCAGGAAAGCTTATCTGAGTTTGTGCTATTTAGTCACAGTAAATAAATCCTCATTTTCATGTCAATTTTACCTGATGTATTGCAGATAACTAAAACAGTAGGTCTGTGGGGTTTTTTTAGAAACTTCAATTTTCTTTTTCTTTGTGTAATAATGATATAAACACATTAGCGAATTTTTTTTAAGTTATGCTTCTGTAATATTTTAGTTTTAATTTGAAAAGAAATAGAGTAACATTATGTAAAGATGACTTCTCACTGTTATTCGTGTAACTATATGTGTTATGTCCTATTTAAGTTATAAGGAACATTTCAACTATTGCAGTGGAGATAAGATTTGTAAAGCACAGTTTCATGCTTATGTAAGCAATAGCTTATTGTTTAATGAGCTCTGAAAACATTTGGCCAATTTAGTCTACAGGTCAGCTCGTTGATTCCACTACAGTCTGCAGGATTTTCATCTGTAGTCATATAGCATGGGAAGAAGCATTCAAAAAATTGGAAGATGCCATAATGTCTCAAATATGTTGTACTTCTTGCCTATTATTCTGCCTGTGATGGCAGCAGCCACCTTTTAGGAAGAACACATAATCCTGTTCCCTAAAAGGTCTGTTACCCTCACCACCACTCCCTCCCAACAGTACACAATAGCTGAATTAGGGCAAATACCCTTTCCTGTCTTCTCCCTTTCTTTCTCTTTTTTTTTTGTATTTTCAGAAATCCCTTTCTGCTCTTGCAGATGCTAACTACTTTCATAGGGTCCAGCAGCAAAGGACTCAAAACATTCACTAGCAGCTGTGTAAAACAGTGCTATCTTAACTATTTTAAACAGATCTTGTACTACTTTAAATTACTATCTCCTAGTTTCAGTATCATGAGGTTTTGTTCTAATCTCAGCTTGTCTTTGACTCCATCCACCTCAATCATATCCTCACCTTACCTGTCTCCTCCATTGAGTAGTCAGTCACAAGACTCATAAAGCAGCTACCACATTCGCTTTTTCAATTGCCTTTCTCCATACAATCTCAAATTCTACTACTTCTTTCAAACTAAAAGAAAAGAAAAGTTTTTATAGTAATTGAGGATGTGAGTCTGCCAAAGTTTTCTACAGAAAAATATGCTTTTTCTTTTTCTCAGTTCCTTTCACAATGATGCTCAGTATTTTTTTCTCTTTTTTTCTGTTTCTTTTCAGGGACAGAATTGGTGTTTTTAGACATTTGTCAACAATTACACAAAGATTTATTTCCTAATTTGTTTCTGCCAGTTCCTAGTTCAACATCACACATAAGGGGATTTTATTACTTTTCTTGGATGTATTAAGTTGCACATATATACTCTGAAGCTGACTTGCCATCATTCTGCCCACTGATTCAACACCAACAAGTATTAGAGACTTTCTCTATAATTGGCATCATGTTTGCCCATACAAAAAGGTTCCTAATATGGGTCATATAAATTTTGACATGACTTCTCAATACTATTTAAAGAAGAAAAAATATATAAAAGTATATATTTTGTGTGCAGTGAATTCACAGTATTTGTCTTGCTTTGAATTGTGTGGTTAAGTCTTGAAGATAATCATTATAGCATAGTATGGTATTTTTCTTCAAGTTTCACAAAATCTGTTTGCAAAGTAATTTTGAAGCATCATGAAAATGTTTTATGTTCTACTATTTTGCAGTAAAATTATTTACCATTTTAAAGTTAAATGAAGAACCTCTCCTAGCTTTCTTATGCCTTTAAACTCTTCAAACACTTCTCTTTTTACATTTCCTTTTCCCCTTTCTGAAGTTATACTGCCCATGTTCAGCATAATTTTTCAAAGCTCTTTTCATGTGCCCAGTAGGCTTCCAAACAATTATCTCCTTTTTAGTTTTCCTTAAAACTTATTATGGTTCTGATCCCTACAAAAATTTAGGCAGTATCTAGTACCTCATGGTGAGGCAGGTTGTTTTGTTGCTGAGCTGTATTTTACTCTCTCTCTCTGAATCCATACCTCTCAGACTGAAAGCTTTTTGAAGAAAATACTCTCTTTACTGAAGTACCTACCCTGGCAAGTCCATCATGCAATGAACTATGACATTTTACTGTTGATGTTAAAATTTGATCTGATTGGACAAAGCCAAGCTCCCAAAAATATATATTAGGCACTCCAAATAGTTTTGAAAACAGAATACGAAGAAGTAATCTGATTATATTTTAGGAAAAAGACAATTTATTTCCAAATTCTGTGGAAATATCTTCATCCATTGTTATTATTTAAATAATTTTGGGAATTTGAATCTCACATACACAACTTTGGAAAGAGATATAAAGAGCTTTTTTTTTTTAATGTCTGTTTTGATTTAGTCAAGAAGAAATTATAGTTTGTAAAATAGCTTCATAAAAAAATGAAAGTTCTAACTTTTATTAAAGAGAAAATCAAATCCCCGAATAACAATGTAAGAATTAGAAATATGAGTTCTCACTTCCATTTGGAAATACGTCTGCTGTGTCTTTTTTTGACTGCCTCATTTTTCTGAGAATAACAATATAGATAATTTTACAGAACTACAAATGATAGAATTACTACTTCTAATCCAAATTTTCTTTTTATTTTTGAAGTTCATTTTAATATCAGGAAGAGATATTTTGAAAATGCAACTCATGTTAAAATCTTCATCAGCACTTTAGAAGTCACATCTACTCAAAATTGTGCCCATAGAGTACTTTTAAATCTTATCTTCTTTCATTATTATTCAGTTTATTGATTCAGCTGTATAAGAACTGTTGAGGCCAAATTTGTATTGATTTAGTGGTGAATGAGTATTAAAACATGAAGGGTTTAAAATGTAGTTTTGATGGTTAATGGAATGATTATTTAAAGAAAATATTTTTGTAAAGGAAATTATTTGTGACCAGGGTAAAAATACAAATTTGCAAGAGCATGCCAATGAAAAATGATTATTCAGAACATTTAAGCAAGCAATACATGGTGTTCCATGTAGGAAGGAAGAAAAAACACAAACAGAATGAACAAAAAAGAAAAAACAGACTTCTATTTGAAATGGGTGTTTTTATTGTTATAGTTCTTATTTGTAAATTAATATCTAATCATTAGGAAGGAGGAAATAAATCACATCCTCCCCAAATGTTCTGCAACTGTGACCTTTAACACTTTAACAGTTTAACACTGCTTCTCAGCTAGCTAATAAAACCAAACCAAAACACTAGAAATCACACAATTTTAATACGTCATTTAAAAATTCTTATACATAAGACAAAGCAATGATTCTGAATGTACCATATAGAAATCCTCATTGAGATATTATTTTTTGTTCAATTATAATCAGGAATAATCAAATTATTTTCATGGAGGAAAAAGCCTTAACTGAGATTAATAGAAACTAGGTAAAAACTACTGAAAGAAAAAAACCAGAGAATAAATTATTAGCCAAGGTCCTCTTCTACACATACAGATTCACAGCAGACACCTGCAGCAAGCAGATGTTGCTGGAGATTGTGGCAAATAATTGAAGAACCCTCTCCAAACCACTAAATAATTGGTGTTCTTGTATGGAAATTATTTTTCCTTTGAAAAGTATTAATTTATCTCAAATGTTTAATAGAATCATAGGATGGTTTTGGTTAGATGGGACCTTAAAAATCATATAGTTCCAACCTTTCTGCCATGCACAGTGAAATTTCAACTAGTCCACTTCACTCAAAGCTCCATCCAACCTTACCTTGAACACTTCCAGGGATGGAGCAGCTACAACTTCTCTAGGAAAGCTGTTCCATGTAGCACCACTACCAGAGTAAAAAAAAAAATCTTCTTAATGAATTCTAAAATATCTAACCTAAACTTAAACTTTTCTCAGTTTAAGGCACTCCCCCTTGTCCTATCACTACCTATCCTTGTGAAAAGTTCCTCTCCATCTTTCTTGTTGCTGCCTTCAAGCACTGGAAGGCTGCTCCAAGGTTTCCCCCGTCTTCTCTTTTCCAGGCTTAACAACCTCAACTCTCTCAGCCTGTCTTTGTAGGAAAGGTGCTCCATTCCTATGATCCTCTTCATGGCCCTACCCTGGTCTTCTCCCAACAGGTCCACTTCTTATGCTGAGAACTCAGACCTGAAGACACTACCCCAGGTGGGGTCTCACCAGAGCAGAGCAGAGGGGCAGAATCACCTCCCTTGTCCTGCTGGCCATGCAGCTTTTGATGCAGCCCAGACACAGTCAGCATTTGGGGCTGCAAGCACACACTGCTGGGTCATGTTGAGCTTTTAATAAAGCTTCCTAATCCTGCGTCGCAGGGCTGCCCCCAATCCACTCTCTACCCAGTCTGTATTTGTGCTTGGGATTGCCCCTACCCAGGTGCAAGACCATGGCTTCAACAAGTACTCAACAGCACAGAGGAAGAAAATAAGAAAGGAAGCAAATGTGTCAAAATAAACATGGACATCATTTATCAATTGCCACCAGAGACTAAACAGACTCATCTTGGGGTAAGTAAGTTTAATTTATTGTCAGTTAAAAACACCCCAGAATGGTGAAGTACAAAGGCAAAAACTTCAACACCTTTGCCCTAGCAAACCTTCATCAAACTCCACTTATTCATTCCTAACTCTTCTGCCTCCTCCCCCTGCCTCAAGCAGCTCAGGGGAAAGGATGCTGATGGGTTGCAATCAGCACTGAACAGTGGAACCAAAATATTTCTCTGCTGGGTTTCAAAGCCTGGAAAATGGGTGAGGTGGATAGCACTGTGCTGTAGCACCCTGGAGGTGCAGTGACATCTGATCCTCTTGTAATAGACTACGGCAGAAACATATATACATACACTGTGTCTGAGATTGCTTGTGCACTGTGAAACTGTTGTGTTTCAAAGGCAGCTACGACATGATGTGTGATACCAGGAAAAAAAGAAAAAAACAACCTACTATGAGTATCATCAGCATTTAATACCAGGAAGTGTGTGAGGAAGAAATAATCACAATTATAAAATAAAACAGAGGACTCAAATGCAGAAATGTCCATTTCTGTCTATGCATTTTCTCAATGTATGCTAAACTGGGAACTACACTACATAGGCTAGACTTGTTGAGACTAAATAGAGGTTCTTCCACAAGAGACAAAAAATAATTTTGATATAGGAAAAAAGAAACAAAAAGAAATAATGCAAATAAAATATCTTGCATAAAATAACCACTAAAAACCCAGAAATCCTGCTATCACTGTACTGACTATATAAAAAACCTTATCCATGGACAATCTGAGGCTTTAAACCAGATTTCATAATTATTCTTGTATCAGCAAGAACTTACCAGCCAAGGAGGAAAAACGACAAATTGAAGAGGTAACGTCTTTTCTACATATTTCCGACAGAAAACAAAAGAGAGAAAACTGATTACAGTGTATTCTTTGCTCATCTAGGCTTCTTTTTTCTTTGTGATTGTTCTATTTTGTTTGAACAAAACAAAATGTTTTTTTTTTCTGAAAAAGTGCCCATCCTGTATCTTAACAGCTACAATGAACACATTTCATGTTTTTAAATCTAGTAGCTTGTCTCCCAAATCACTTTTTATACAACCTCTCTACATTAATTGCATTTACAGGTGTTTCTGCCAGCGCTGCTACATCAGTGGAAAATGCAGATATTTAAAATCATGCTCACCAGAGCTATGCTGCAGAGTAAACCTGAGTGTATGTTCACTGTGTCACCTCTGATGAATGGGATTACAATTGTTTTGATAGATTGAGCTAACTACTTGTTTATGCATATGCACAAAACCTGTCTTGCATTTTTTCTCATAAATTATGCAGGATTATCCTCTTGAAATTACTTTGCCTGTCTAACATACCCAACCTTTAATCTTCCTCAAATGCATTGACTCACACTTCATAGGTCTGGAGTAAGAAGATCACTCTACTTTTCCATTTGGGATTCCAGTTTCTTGTAATAGTAAACAGTGTTTTGCTCAAAAAAACCACAAACTCAGGCCCAACCCAAACAAGCAAGCAAAAAAGCCCAAATAACCCCAAAAAACCCAAAAGGAAATAGGATGCATGGCTCTAGGCAAGAGATATATACTTCTCTAAAAACACTGTAAATGAGTGCAAATACTTGATTTTGGTCTGTAAAGTCCTAAAAAAATTCCAAAATGTCCTGAACTGACAAAAACTAGTTAGGCTTGCAATCTTTTTTTCAGTTTCAGTAAAAGACAGTTTATGTAACTTTTAGCTCATGTAAAAATAAAAAAAAATCTAGGGAGTTAAATTACAAAATATTAACTGTTTCAAAATTAATTATTCAGTCTATAGTCTTAAGAAATTTGGAAAAATTAAAAACCCCAAATCAAATATAAACACTTACCAAAAAAAAAAATTAAAATGGAATGGATACATATCACCAATGATGTTTCAGTGTGCAGCCTGAAAACATTTCAAGAGGTACCTTTTTCTTTGAAGAATTTTTAATGGACAATCAAAATTTTTTTTAAAAAAAACATTGCAATTTATCTAGTTGTCTTTTATACTTCTCTTGGGAGGAAATACTTTACAATTTTAGCTGTGCAACATGTAATTTAGATGTTCCTCTTTAACAGACAAAAATGCAATTTGGGTTTAAATCTATTTTAGTGACAATACCTTTCTTAAAGTATTATTTTAAATCTCTGGTAAAGTTATTTGAGTGGAGGGAGAGGTGAAGCCTTCTGATCCAATATGTCTAGTCTGGCATGTTAAATTAATATAATTTAACATGCTAGACTTTTGGCAATTTCTAATGACCTTCTAGCTATGACAGGTATGAAAAATAAATAGAAGTGTCACAAAAAAACATTTAATCTGGAAACAGTCTTTTTTGTTTGTCTCTCCACCCATAAAAGTTATCTTAAAAAGTATTCTTCATTATGAGGCATGTTCACTGAACTATGCTTCCCTCATCAGAGCTTGTGTCTACTATGATTATAGTCTTTGGAGCTCTTTGGATAATTTGCTGCCCAAACCTCCCTTGTTCCTGCTACTGACAATCACTATGATAGCATATGATATTTGACCTTTCCACAGATGTCACCCACAACAGGCCTTACAGAACAACTATTAAAAAGAATCCCAAACGCCACAATGCAATGTGTTTACGTAGAAAGGAAAGATAAATCTCCAAGTTCCTTTTGCTAAATGCAGATACTTTAAAAGTCCATACAAAACTGATTCTGATGTGGAAAGCTCTTGTGCATGTTTGCTCACCCAGCATGGAAGAACTGATGAAAGGAATTTACAGCATAGAATGCTTTCAGATGTGGAGAACTCTTGTGGAAAAGAAAGGCATAGAATAACAGCTAGGTGACCAAATTACTCATAGTTTAGTCAGATCAGGATAGATGAGGATAATTCTGGTTTCAAGGTATTAGTGTCCTAATGGCACTAGCAGAATGAAATGGAGTATTTTAAAGTTTCCAAGTAGAGAACTACATAGAGGTGGATTCTTGACATTCTGTCTCTCAATACCACACAGAAATTTTCAAACAAACTGAACATTCTGTCATTTAAATGATAAGAAAAAGAATCATCAAGAAAAGCCATAGAATTTCTGAGGTACCTTATATTTTGAGCTTTGATAGGGTAAAACTCTTTTACTGGTTTTGAAGTTGGATATTGTAAACAATTTCCATGATATAATTTTTGAATGCTTAGAAATATGGCTTTTCAACCAACCAGCTTCAGTTCTTAAGATTTTTCTCAGTGAATAATTTATTCGCTTAACAGCAATAATAGTCTTCGTAGTCAAGAACATGTAAAAATTCTGTATTTGCTTGCTTTTCCTTACATTTCAATTATTTTAAGGATGGAATGTTCCACATGGTACACAGGACACAATCAAATTTCAGCCAGCCTGTTGCGGCACACAACAGCACGGCCTTGAAAGCAACCTGTGCTTTTGGGGCCTGGAGCAGACTGCTAAAATAAGCAGTGACATGGGGAGAGAGGGTCTCATTTGGGTATCCGAAGGCTGTTTATTCATGAACAGGAACAGGGAACAACAAAGGGGTCCAGGGACAAGGGTAGCTTCAAATGTGTTCAGGGATGAGAACAGAAAACTGTGCTGAGGGCACAGGGTTAAATATGGGACAGACAGGGTGGATCTGAGGGTTAAGGGCCAATAGGGATAGGGTTAAGTGGTGCAGGGGAGTGGCTAAGAACTGGCAGAACCAATAGGATGACAGGGGCGGGGTACTGCAGCAAACTGGGGCCAATGGGGCTCAAGGGCAGAAAGAGCATTCTAGAGTGTGCGTGGGGGCTGAATAGCATGAAATAAACTTAGCAAACCAATGGGAGAACAAACTTAAAAACACATTAACATGTAACTGTGAAGATCTTTGGGAGAGAGCCCTTCTCTCACCCCAACCTCAGGAGGTGTTATTTGTTGCCTCCTTTACAAGACTGGGATATGGGGATTTTAGTCATGGACTCTTGGGCCTCCACACCAGTCATGTACCCAGGTAGCAAAGAAGTCCAAAAGCATCCTGGCTTATATCAAAAGACAGTGTGGACAGCTGAGGCCACACCTTGAGAGCTGTATCCATTGTCCAGTTCTGGGCCACTCACTTAAAGGAAGATGTTGAGGTGCTGGAGCAATTCCAGAGAAGAATACTAAAGCTGGTGAAGGCTCTAGAGAGTGAATCGTATGAGGAGTGGCTGAGGGAGCCAGGTTGTTTTGCCTGAAGAAAAGGAGGCTTAGGAGATACGTTATAATTCTCTCCAACTGCCTGAAGGGAGGGTGTAGGAGCATGGGGGTCAACCTCCCAAGCAACCAGTGATAGGATGAGAGGAAATTACCTCAAGCTGCACCAGGAAAGGTTCAGGTTGGCCATTAGGAAGAATTTTTTTACTGAAATTATTGTCAAGCATTGAAATGGACTTCCCAGGGAAGTGGTGGAGTCACCATCCCTAAAAGTGTTTAAAAGATGACTTGTGTGACACTTAGCAGGCGGATGGTTTTGGTCAAAGGTTGGACTCAGTTATCTTGGAGGTCTTTTACAATCTAATTACTAAGAAATACCTATATTGTATTTTTTGTTTACTCAGCATGGAGGAACTGAGGAAAGGAATGTATTGCATAGAGTTCAAATTCAGATTGCAATGATACAGAGACAATGCATGACACAATTTTCTCTAACAATTTACAATTAATAATGTGGACATTTCTAATAATTTATTGTGGAGTTTTGCACCAAAACAATCCAGTGGTAATTTTTAAGCTGCAGGACATAAACAGTTGTTAGTTAAGAATTCAGGTAATAAAAGTTAGGAAAAAAAACCCCAAATGGAATATTTAATAATAGACTATAGGTGTAGAATCTGGACAGATGTTCTTAGAGGTCAAAGCCATTCATATAAATGATTAAGAAATAACAAGTTTTGCTTTTAACCACTAAGGATTTTTTTCTCCAAAGTTCAAGTTCCTGCTGAGTCAAAGACAACCTCTTCCACTTTGCGCATTGAGACATGATTTCTGTTATAGATTGTAAATATAGAAATATTCTCTTTTTGCTTATTTGTATTCATATGTAAAATTCTGGATTCCAGGATATAAAGTGAAGTAAATTCTATGCATAAATGTGTGGTGGAAAAGTTTCAAAACACAACCTCCCTAAATATGCCAGGGTTTTTCATTGTTTTGCCTTCTTGTTGTTTTTTTTTGTTGTTTTTTTTTTTTTTTCTTAAAGCAGATTAAAACACAAAAGTAAATACAACAAAAGCCCATGGAAAGATATTTCTATATCTTTTCCTGGCAAGTTTTTTACATTTGCTTCTCTGAAGAAATTTTTTCTCTTCCCAGTCAGGAGAAGAATTAAGAAAGCACACAGAGTTAATGTGCTTTCATGCTCCAGGCTGCATACATTTTAATGCAGATCAATAGAAAAAAGGAAAGAAGGGAAGGAAGGAAGAAAGAAAAGAAGGGAAGGAAAGAAGGGAAAGAAGGGAGGGAGGGAGGGAAAGAAGGGA